>NC_057712.1:121926534-121945546 GCF_004010195.1 Chiloscyllium plagiosum
AAACACTATATAGTACAAACAGGAAGACAGCTAACAATCCGCATCCATGAACATCAACTAGCCATGAAACGACACGACCAGCTATCCTTAGGAGCCACACACGCAGACAACACGGAACACAAATTTGACTGGGGCAACACTACTATCATAGGGCAAGCCAGACAGAGAACAGCCAGGGAATTCCTAGAGGCATGGCATTCATCCACAAACTCCATCAACAAACACATCGACCTGGACCCAATATACCAACCACTACAGCGGACAGCTGAAACTGACAACCGGAAGCGGCAGGGACAGACCACTATAAACACCGGAGGAAACATCAAAGAAGCGCTTCGCAGGAGGCTCCCAAGCACTGATGATGTCGCCTAGCCAGGGGACGAAACGTTTGCAACAAAAACTTCCAGCTCGGCGAACAGAACCACAACAAAGAGAGAGGTGTAACTGGGCCCATGTGGGTACCCATGGCCAGCCCTTTGATTTGAAGGAAATGAGAGGAGTTGAGAGGAGAAGTTGTTCAGAGTGAGTATGGGCTTGGTCAAGCAGTGGAGGGAGGTAATGGATGGAGATGGTTCCGGCCTTCTTTCCTAGAAGTGGTGAGCCCTGAGACCATCATGATAGAGGATGGACATGTGAAGGGATTGCATGTCTATCATGAGAAGGAGGTGGCTGCTGTCTGTGAACTGAAAATTTTGAAACTAACATCATATGTCAGAGGAATCCTTGATGTAAATGTGAAGGAATTGGACAAGAGGAGGAAAAACTGAATCAAGGTAGGAAGAAATAAGTTCATAGAATCCAAATGAGTGGAAGCAGGTTATTCAGCCCATTGAGTCCACACCATTCCTCCTGAAAGCATCATACCTAGACCTACTCCCCACCCCCACCCCACACCTAATCCCTGCATTTTCCAGGGCTAATCCACCTAATCTGCTCATTTTTGAACTGTGGGAGAAAGCCCATGCGGACATGGGTTGAATGTGTAAAGTCCACACAGACAAGTTGCCCGAGGGTAGGATCGAACCCAATTCCAGGTGCTGTGAGGCAGCAGCGCTAACCACTGAGCCAACATCCTGCCCAATTCTGTGAGGCAGGAACAAGCAGAAGCAATGGATCTGTGTGGACTGCCCTGGCTGTGGATTTTGGGGCAAAAGTAGAAGTGGGTTGTTCAGGATTGGAGGACTGAGCTGGGAGACTGTCACAGGGTTAAATATGAACTGATATTATCCTAGTAGATTTAGAAATTTATGTTAATACTGGAATGAATTATTCAGTACTCTTACAGATAGGGGTTTCGAGTTTTAAAATCTATCATCCACCTTGATCTCTCCACTGTCCATATTGCAGACTTTGACTTAATTCTTCCCCCTTTTTAAATGGTGGTGGCATTTTTCCCCCACACTGTTTATCAATTCCGACTCTGTGAAGATCACAATAACACTGTTGTAACATTAAACCAGAGCAGCGTTTAGTTCGCACACACTTAAACTTTGGGATCGCGGGCAGCATTGTGAATGCTTCTCAACACAGACACATGTACAAACAGACAAGGAGAGATTGAGTTGAAAGCCTTAAAGAGAAAATTTAATATTGACATTTAATAACTAAAGGAGAAGGCAATTGAGGATTAATAATTTATTAATGTACTTGCTTTTAAAATGGAGCATAGATATAGAAAGCTAAATGTAGTCATGAAGAATTGACTCATACCCAATTCTACCAGTTATCTATCTGCATTCATAAGGTTGGCAGTACCTCATTGCTTTGTAAGATTGATATATTGAAGAGATACTCACAAGTACCATTAACATCAAAGACTAAAGAAATATCCACATTGGTCTAGCCCATTTGGTGGAACAAATGTTGAGTGATACTATTTGGAGTAAGGAATGGCTTTGCTAGATTTCAGAGGGATATGAATCATATCAGAACTGAGGTCTGTTATTATGCAGTTTATTTCGAAGTATATAGTGATACATAAGGCAAATAGGAAACAAATCTGTTCAAGCAGTTCAGCCAACTGTTATCCTTGCTACTACAGCCTGCATCAGCTTTCTAAAATAGTACCATTCACCAAACCTTCAAATTTGCAAAGTGGAGATCAATTTTTAGACTTTGTCCTTTCCGATAAGCGCATTATGTTAAATTTAAAAGAATGAAAAATGACTCCAGCAACTATGGCCTCTGTGACCTTTCATTGCCTATGGGAAATTTCTGGCTATATATCTCCCAAGAATGCCAGAACTCATAAGAACTAGGAACATGAGTAGGCAATTCAGTCCCTCGAGCCTACAGCACCATTTGACACGGTCATGACTGACTTCATTTGGTTTCAGCTCTACTTAACTGCCCACTTCGCATAACCCTTCAACACATTAGTAATTTAAAAATCTGTCTGTCTCCTCCTCAAATGTATGCCATCCCAGTATCCACTGCACTCATTGACCATCAGATCATAAGAAATAGAAGTGGAAGTAAGACCATTCAACCCATCGAGTCCACTCTGCCATTCAATCATGGCTGATGGGCATTTCAACGCACTTACCCGCACTCACCCCATATCTCTTAATTTCTTGCGAGATTAAGAATTTATCAATCTTTGCCTTGAAGACATTTAATGTCCTGGCCTCTACTGCGCTCCGTGGCAGTGAATTGAGAGAAGTAATTTCTCCTCATATCCATTTTAAATCTGCTACAGCTTACTTTATGCTACACCTTAAATTATGACTTCGATTTCTAGATTGCCCACATAGAGTCATAGAGCCATGAAGATGTGCAGCATAGAAACAGATACTTCTGTCCAATTCAGCCAGATTGACTGGTTAACCTGAAATTATCTAATCCCATGTGTCCGTTTTTAGCCTGTATCCCTCTAATCCTTCCTATTCATGTACCCATCCAGATCCCTTTTAAATGTTGTAATTGTATCACTTCCTCTGGCAGCTCATTCCATACTCCGCATGAAAAGAATTGCCAGTTAGGTCCCTTTTAAATCTCCCCACTCTCACCTTATGCCTACTAGTTTTGGACTCCTCCACCCCTGGGGAAAAAGATCTTGACTATTCACTCTATCCATGCCCTTCATGATTTTGTAAACCTCTATAAGGTCTCCCTTCAACCTTCGTCACCCCAGAAAATAGCCTCACACTATTCAGCCTCTCCTTGTAGCTCAAATACTCCAATCCTGGCAACATCCTTGTAAATCTTTTCTGCACCCTTTCAGGTTTTACAACATCCTTCCGATATGAGGAGACCAGAATTGAAACTGCATTCCAAAAGTGGCCTAACCAATGTCCTGTAGGGCTGCAATATGACATCCCAACTCCTACGTTCAATGCATTGACCAATAAAGGAAAGCGGACCAAACACCTTCTTCACCTGTGAACCTGCGATTCCACTTTCAAGGAACTGTGAACCAGCACCTGAAGTTCTCTTTGTTTGGCAACACTTCCCAGGATCCTACCACTAAATGTATAAGTCCTGCCCTGATTTGGTTTACAAAAGCTCCTCACATGGATGGACTGACTTTGGTGCATTCGCGATGCTGAGGGGATTGTGGATAACCTATTTAGTGAATTGGTCACACTGCAGGTTAGGATTGCTAGGGAGAAATGGAATAGGTGACCAAAAGGTAGAGAAAGAGTAGGAAGGCAGTGCAGGTGTCCCCTGCGGTCATCTCCCTCCAAAAGAGGTATACTGTTTTGAATACTGTTGGGGGAGATGGCTCACCAGGGGAAGGCAACAGGAGCCTGGTTCATCTCACTCTGGCTAGCTCTTCTGTGCAGACAGGTGAGAAAAAGAGTGAAAGGGCTATAGTCATAGGGGATTCAAATGTAAAGGGAGTAGATAGGCAGTTCTGTGGTTGAAAACTAGACTCCCGAATGGTATGTTGCCTCCCAGGTGCATGAGTCCGGGATGTCTCAGATCAGCTGAAGGGGGAAGGTGAACAGCCAGTTGTTGTGGTGCATATAGGCACCAATGATATAGGTTAAAAAAATGGGATGAGCTGCTATAAGTAGAATTCAGCGAGTTTGGAGCCAAGTTAAAAAGTAGGACCTCAGAGGTAATAATTTTAGGATTGTTACCAGTGCCATGTGCTAGTCAGAGTAGAAATGAAAGAATAGGCAGGATGAATGTATGGCTTGAGAGATGGTGCAGGAGGGAGGGGTTCTGATTTTTGGGACATTGGGACTGGTTCTGGAGGAGGTGGGACTATTACAAATTGGACAGTCTACACCTGGACAAGACTGGAACCAATGTCCTTGGGGTGCTTTTGCTAACACTGTTGGGGAAGGTTTAAACTAATGTGGGAGGGGGGTGGAAACCAAATGAGGAGCTTAGCGGACAGGAAGGAGGTAGTAACTAAAGCCTGTAAGGAACTAGGTGATGAAGTCAGCATGACTAAGGGGAGAGTCAGCAGGAAGCAGATGATGAACGCAAAGGGACTGCTGGTCTGAGGTGCATTTGTTTTAATGCAAAAAATTTAGTAGATAAGGCAGATTAACTTGGGGCAGATTACATGGGAGCATGGTGTTATTGCTATTACTGAGACTTGGTTGAGGGAAGGGCATGACTGACAACTAAAACTCCCAGGATATCGATGCTTCAGGCAGGATAGAGAGGGAGGTAAAAGGGGTGGAAGAGTTGTACTATTGGTCAGAGAGGATATCACAGCTACACTGAAGGAGGGAACTATGGAGGACTCGAGCAGTGAAGCAATATGGCAGAGTGCAGAGGAAGGGTGTGGTAACAATGTTGGGGCTGCACTACAGGCCTCCCAACAGTGAGCATGACATAGAGGTACAAATATGGAAACAGATTATGGAAAGATGTAGCATCAACAGGGTGATGGTGATAGGAGATTTTAATTTTCCCAACATTGACGAGGATTCACTTAGTCTTAGAGGTCTAGATGGAGCAGAATTTGTAAGGAGCACCCAGGAGCAGTAGTAAATAGTCCAACTTGGGAAGGAGCTGTATTGGACATGGTGTTGGGGAATGAGTCCAGCCTGGTGGTTAAAGTTTCAGTAGGGAATCACTTTGGGAATAGTGATCACAATTCTGTAACTTTTAGAATACTCATGGACAAAGATGAGAGTGATTGTAAAGGAAGAGTGCTAAATTGGGGGAAAGCCAACTGTACCAAAATTCAGCAACAGCTGGAGAATGTAAATTGAGAGCAGTTGTTTGATAGTAAATCTATATTTGAAATGTGGGAGGCTTTTAAAGAGAGGTTGATTAGAGTGCAGGAGAAACATGTTCCTATGAAAATGAGGGACCGAAATGGCAAGATTAGGGAATCATGGATGACAAGTGAAATTGTGAAATTAGCTAAGAAGAAAAAGGAAACATACATAAGGTCTAGACAACTGACAGACAAAGCTTTGGAAGAATATTGGGAATGTAGGACTAATCTGAAATGGGGAACTAAGAGAGCTAAAAGGAGTCATGAGATATCTTTAGCAAACAGAGTTAAGGAAAATCCCAAAGCCTTTTGCTCAAATATAAGGAGCAAGAGAGTAACTAGAGAAAGGGACTTCAGAACAAAGGAGGCAAGGTATGTGTGGTGTCAGAGAAAATGGGTGAGATTCTTAATGAGTACTTTGCATCGGTATTCACTGAGGAGAGGGACATGATGGATGTTGAGGTTAAGGATAGTACTTTGAGTACCCAAGGTCAAGTCAGCTTAAGGAGGGAGGAAGTGTTGGGTATTCTAAAAGGCATTAAGGTGGACAAGTCCCCAGGACTGGATGGGATCTATCCCACGTTACTGAGGGAAGCGAGAGAGGAAATAGTTGGGGTCTTAACAGACGTTTTAGCAGTGTGCTGCATTTAACCTAGTCAACTTCATTCGCTGCTCACAATGTGGTCACCTCTACATTGGGGAAACAAAGTGTAGGCTGGATGACTGCTTCACAGACCACCTATGTTCTCTCCACAAAAAAAGACCCTGAGCTTCCAGTTGCCTGCTACCTCAACGTATCGCCTTGTTCCGTGTCCAACACCTCTGTCTCAGGCTTGCTGCAGTACTTCAGCCGAAGTTCAGAACAAGTTGGAAGAAGGCAAGAAAGCAGAGTTGAGGATTACCAGATCAGCCATGATTTCATTGAATGGCAGAGCAAATTTGATGGCCTTCTTCTGATCCTAAATCTGATGCTCTCATGGTCTTGTTAAATGAGCTTGAATAAATAAGAGTGGTATACTTCAGTAGGAAGAGTAAAGAGGTCAGATAAATTCTTCAAAAATAAGTGTCTAAGCTGGAGAGTTCTGAAGTTGCAGATTCATAAATCAGTAAAACTAGTGATCCAGATTAATACCATTTTCAAACAAAGAATGAGAACTAATATCTAGAGGAATAAAATTGAAAAGCAGAGAGATTTTGGTAAAATACTTAGAAGATAGGTTTGATGCCACTTGAAATATCAGGAAAAGTTCTGGTCTCTATAAAATGAGCACATTGAGATACTGTAAAAGGTGCAGAAAAACAGGTCACAAGGCCTCAGTGGTTACATCTATCAGGAAAGATTAAAGAGGCTGTTTCACTAAAGTAAATATGATGTAAGATGTTCATAGTGGAGGATTTGGCAATAGCAATGTCTTTGATAATACAGCAGGGAATGTTTGTCTTATTCTTGGTCGAGACCATCATTATCTGATACTTGAGCTGCTCAATTGGTGTCTTTCATCTGTCTCAAGGCTTAATCTAGATCCAGCTGCTTTTTCATTACCAGAGGATTTCTGAAGCTGAACAATTAACAAACAGCACCAGCATTGACTTTGTGATGGACAGGAGCCCAATGATATTCAGACATTTGATCAAACAGATACTTCACTGATGATGTTGGTGGGCATGGAGTTCTGTTTCAGTTTGGTTGAAATTCACGTTATTTGGAAAAGTCTCGAAGACTGGAATTAGCATCCTGTTCATAAATGCAAACCTGATTAACATGTCAATAGCAAATCAATATCTGCTGTCAGGTAACACAATGTTTAGTATGGTAATAACATTTTACCAGGGACATCCAATTTAGTGATTGGCATTTTGAAGGGGCCTATTTTAATGTATTTCATTGGATTCTGAATTGTAATTACAGTTGATTCCTCTTAAAGTTACTTAATTAAAATTATTTGATAAATCAATCATTTTTAGAAGTAAATTCACATTTTGCTACGTTATTTATGTTGCCCCAAACTCAAATCACAGGATAATTCTAATTATTTGGTGTAAGAAATGGCTTTGAGTTATTAGATGTGGACTGTATTATGATGCACTGTCCATGTAGTTTATGTTTTATTCAGACGGTCAGAAGTAAAATGTTTGAATTATATATAAACCACGCAGTAAGTTATTTATTACGGCTGTACATTTCAAATATTATTAATCTTCTCTCCTAGTTATAGCCATCTGCCTGATTTGGGATCAACAGGATGGTTCTTTGAATCGGCTGTTTAGATTAATCTCAAAATAAATCAGTCTGCAAGCTAAATGCACATCACTTGTGTTTACTTTACAATTAAAATATATTTTCTCTTATTACTTCTTGATAGATGTCAAGGCATTATGTGCTGAAGCTATTAGGGGTCTGTTTGAACTTTCATCAGCAGAAATTCAAATCCGATCTTAAACCACATCCGAATCCTGCTCTACTCCCATTTACTCTCTGTCCAACTTAGTGTTTGAGAAAAGTATCCTTCCTTGAGGGAAGATTAGAGGGAGATTCCTGGTGGATAGAGTGCCCAAAATGTCTGTCTGGTCACATGATGTGGAGGTGTCAATGTTGGGCTGGGGTGGACAAAGAAGTCACATGAGACCAGGTTATAGTCTAACAGGTTTATTTGATATCACAAGCTTTTGGAGTTTGCTCCTTTATCAATCTGCACTTCATCTGATGAAGGTGTAGTGCTCCAAAAGCTTGAGATTTCAAATAAACCTGTTGGACTATAATCTGGTGTCGTGTGACTTCTGACTTTGTCTGATCACAAGCAGATAGTCCAACATATTCTGACACTTTTGGCATCATTGGTGGGTTTACAATTGACGAAGATATAAAGTGAGTGTCAACCTGATTGAATGATCATGGATGGATGTGAGGTTGGTGGGGAGAGGGGGAGGGGGATGCATATTTGCAAGATCTAGCACAAATTTAATGTTCAAAGCATTTCATGGAAAAAAAATCTTCAATTCAGTCTAAGTTGTAGGTCATGTAAATATTAATTCACACACGTTCAATAACATCTGGGTTTATCAACCATGTTGGATGCTCCATTGGGACAGCTAAGGTAACAAACCAGGTCCTCTTTCTCTTAGATAACACAAGGTTCCTTAAATAGAACCAAAAACAAGTCTGAAGGGAGGTACCTGAGATACTAACTGTCTGAGTTCAAAATAAATTTAGTGAGACAGAAGCTTCTGTTTTCTGATCAGGATTGCAAGGGTGGGATTGATAATGCTGTCTCTATGTCTTTGATTCAGTCTGTTTCCTGAAGAAGGGCTTATGCCCGAAACGTCGATTCTCCTGTTCCTTGGATGCTGCCTGACCTGCTGCACTTTTCCAGCAACACATTTTCAACTCTGATCTCCAGCATCTGCAGCCCTCACTTTCGCCACAACAGTTTAGTTCACTTCAACACTTCAATCTTTCTCTCACTCCACATGTTTCAACTCCAACTGTATCATCCACAGTTTCCCTCATTACAATACCACAGGATGCTCCTTCACAATGGACACAAACGAAAGAATGTCTTAGCCAGGTCATTAGTGAAAGGCCAATCACTCTTTTATCAGAACTGAAATGTAATATTTTATCTTCCAACTAAATATTGGGAAAACTAAAGATGTTTTCTTCTGCCACTCCTACAAATTCCATTCCCTAACTACCGACCTCAAGGTAGGATTAGATTATTCGCAACTTTACTTTCATTTGTTTTAACATTGGCCTTGCCTCCTTTAGCTCCTGATTTCCCAAGGTCTATCCAACATTGACAAGAATGTGATCTAATACTGTGGTCCTTGCTTGGATGAGTACAGATCTAACAACACTCAATAAATGAACATACAAATTAAGAGCAGAATTTGGCCATTTAACCCCATTATGCCTGCCCCACAATTCGGTACGATCATGGCTGATCTGGTTGTGGCCACAAATCTACCCTGTTAATCCAGAATATATCTGAATCAGTATTAAAAGTATTCACTGACCCAGCCTCCACTGTTCTCTGAGTGAGAGAATTCCACAGACTAATGATTATCTGAGTGAAAAACATCCTCATCTCCATCTCAAAGTTCCATGTTCTAGTCTTTCCTATTAAGGGAAGATATCCATTCAGCATCTCCCCTGAGAAAGTTCCCTCAGACTCTATATGTTTTCATAGAATCCCTACAGTTTGGAAACAGACCATTTGGCCCAACAATTCCACACTGACCCTCCGAAGAGGCCCATTCCCCTACCCTATTTTGTTTTACATTTACCTCTGACTAATGCACTTAATCTACACATCCCTGAACACGATGCACAATTTAGCATGGCCAATTCACCTAACCTGCACATCTTTGGACTTGTGTGATGAAACTGGAGCACCTGGAGGAAACCCACGCAGACAAGGAGAGCTGATTTAATGAGATCACAGCTAATTCATCTAAACTCCAATTGGCAAGAGGTCCAACTTGCCCAACCTCTCCTCTTAAAAAAAAGTTTTTATCCCATGAAGCAGTCTAGAGGACATTTTTTGAACTGCTTCTTGTGCTATTTCATTCTTTCGTAGGAAAGAAGACTGTTCATAGTATTCCAGATGTGGTCTCACTAAGATCCTACACACAAAAAAAAGTCCTCCTGTTATACATGATTCTTCTTTCAATTAACATCATTATTCCATTTGCCTTCCTAGTCGCTTCCTTTGCCTGCATACTAACTTTTGTGGACCAGCACACCGAAATCCTTTGGTACCGCAGAGTTCTGCAATCTCTCCCCATTAAATAATATACTGCTTTTCTATTCTTCTTGCTGAAGTGGACAAATTCACATTTTCCTACATTATACTTCATCTGTCAAACTTTGCCAACTCACTTTGCCAACAAAGTATATCCACTTTGCAAACTTCTTATGTCATCTTCATAAGTCCTATTCTATTTTTGTGACATCATCAAATTGAGCAATCATATTTATCTAAGTTATTGACATAGATATAACATTTGAGACCTCAATACTGATCCCCAGTATGTTCCATACATTGCAACTTGCTAATCTGTAAATGGTCCATTTATCCCTACTCTCTGCCTTGTATAGGCTAGCCTGTCCATACAAACATGATCTCTTGTTTAATTATTATTGAATGCAATTTGAACATTCAAGTACAACATATAAAACCCTTTCATCGAAGTTGCTGATTCCTTCTTCAAAAGACATGATTAAGTTAGTCAAAAAACTGTTTAACTTTCACAAAACCATGTTCATTCTGCCCAATTGCATTCAAAGTTTCTAAGTATCATGCCACTACAACCTCATTAATAGATGTGAAAAGTTTCTCTGTGATAGTTTCTAGGCTAACCTGCCAATAGTTTGTTGCTTTCTGTCTCGCTCTATTCCTGGAATAGAAGGGATACATTCATGACTTTCCAATCTGATAGGATCTTTCCAAAATTTAGGGAATTTCTGAAAGTTATCAGCAATATTACATCTCAACAGCCACTTCCTTTAAGAGTCAATGGTGTAGGCCATCAGGTTCTGGGGCTTGACAGCGTTGAGTTTTAATAACTTTCTCAGTACCTTTCCATGATTACAGTAATTATTTAATGTTCATCCCTCCCTTCTTGATTTACAAATTTTCTGGAGTGTTATTTATGACTCACACAGTGAAAACAGACACAAAATATCTGTTAGTCGAAAATGAGGACTGCAGATGCTGGAGATCAGAGTAAAGATTAGAGTGGTGCTGGAAAAGCACAGCAGGTCAGGCAGCATCCGAGGAGCAGGAAAATCGACATTTCGGGCAAAAGCCCTTCATCAAGAGTGAGGCAGGGAGCCTCTGGGGTGGAGAGATAAATGGGAGGGGGGGTGGGGCTGGGGAGAAGGTAACTAAATGGTGCTTTTCTAGCACCACTCTAATCTTGACAGAGAACACCTCTGCGACACCCGGACCAACCAACCCAACCACCCCATGGCTCAACACTTCAACTCCCCCTCCCACTCCACCAAGGACATGCAGGTCCTTGGACTCCTCCATCGCCAGACCATAGCAACACGACGGTTGGAGGAAGAGCGCCTCATCTTCCGCCTAGGAACCCTCCAACCACAAGGGATGAACTCCGATTTCTCCAGTTTCTTCATTTCCCCTCCCCCCACCTTGTCTCAGTCAAATCCCTCGAACTCAGCACCGCCTTCCAAACCTGCAATCTTCTTCCTGACCTCTCCGCCCCCAGCCCCCAGCCCCACTCCAGCCTATCACCCTCACCTTGACCTCCTTCCACCTATCGCATTTCCAACGCCCTTGCCCCAAGTCCCTCCTCCCTACCTTTTATCTTAGCCTGCTGGACACACTTTCCTCATTCCTGAAGAATGGCTCATGCCCGAAACGTCATGCCCGAAACACATTTTCAGCTCTGATGTGATTAAAAAACATTTTCACAAAGTGAGTAGCTAGGGGCTGCCTGGAGATGTGGTAAAGGCAGGTTTAATTAGCCATTCAGGAGGGACAACAGATGATTAATTAAATAGAAATATTATGTAAGGGTATCAGGAAAAAAAACAGAAAATTCACAACAGTTAATAATGCTCATTTGAAGATCCAGTGCAGGCATGATGGGCTGAATGGCCTGCTTCTGTGCCATAACAATTCTGTGATGGTAGCTGCCAATTAGAGATTCTGTCACAGTGAGTCATAAAGTCATAGAGATGTACAGCATGGAAACAGGTCCTTTAGTCGAACTCATCCGTGTCGACCAGATAACCCAGATAAATCTAGTCCCGTTTGCCAGCATTTGGCCCATATCCCTCTAAACCCTTCCTATTCATATACCCATCCAGATGCCTTTTAAATGTTGTAATTGTACCAGCCTCTGCCACTTCCTCTGGCAGCTCATTCCATACACACACCACTTTCTGTGTGAAGAAGTTGCCCCTTCTTAAATTAGATTAGATTAGATTCCCTACAGTGTGGAAACATGCCCTTCGGTCCAACCAGTCCACTCCGCCCCTCCGAACAGGAACCCACCCAGACCCATTTCCCGCTGACCAATGCACCTAGCACTAGGAACAATTTAGCATGGCCAATTCACCTGATCTGCACATCTTTGGACTGTGGGAGGAAACCAGCGCACCCAGAGGAAACCCACGCAGACACAGGGAGAACATGCAAACTCCACACAGTCACCCGAAGCTGGAATCAAACCTAGGACCCTGGTGCTGTGAGGCAGCAGTGCTAACCACTGAGCAACCATGCCACATTATCTTTCCCCTCTCACCTTAAATCTATGCCCTCTAGGTTTGGACTCCCCCACACCAGGGAAAAGACCTTGTCTATTTACCCTATCCATGTCTTTCATGATTTTATAAACCTCTACAAGGTCACCCCTCAGCCTTCGACACTCCAGAGAAAATAGCTACAGCCTATTCAGCCTCTCCCTGTAGATCAAACCTTCTAACCCTGGCAACATTCTTGTAAATCTTTTCTGAACCCTTTCAAGTTTCACAACATCATTCCGAAAGGAAGGAGACAAGAATTGCATGCAGTACTCTAAAAGTGGCCTAACCAATGTCCTGTACAGCCGTAATGTGACCTCCCAACTGCTATACTCAATGCAATGACCAATAAAGACAAGCACACCAAAACACCTTGCTCACTACCCTGTCCACGCGACTCCACTTCCAAGGAACCATTAACCTGCTTTCCAGGATCTTTTTGTTCAGTAACAAGCCCCAGGACCTTACCATTGTGTCTCAGTCCTGCCCTGATTTACCATTCCAAAACGCAGCACCTCACATTTATCAAAATTAAACTCCATCTGCCACTTCTCAGCCCATCGGCCCATCTGATCAAGATCCCGTTGTAATCTGAGGTAGCCTTCTGTGCTGTTCACTACACCCCCAATTTTGGTGTCATCTGCAAACTTACTCATCATACCTCCTATGTTCACATCCAAATTATTTGTATAAATTAAAAGGTTATTATGTTCTTATGTTTTTATTGATTTGTTTTGTCTCACTGGTCACTATCAGGTCTAGAATAGTTTGTTTTCTGGTTGCTCTAGAATGTCATGTTCTAAAATATTGTTGTCCAAGCTTCCTGTTGCAATCTGATTCACCAATGGGTATGTTCACTAAAATCACCCATGACTATTCCCGTACCATTCTTAAAATCCCTCATAATTTCTTCATATATACTCTGCCCTACGATGTAGTTACTGCTGGAATGCCTAAAGACTGCCCCCAAAAATGACTTATCTTTGCTATCTCTTTTCTGTGTCAAACTGATCCCACGTGTTGATGCTTAGAATTAAGATAATCTCTGAATTATTGTCATAATTGCAGTTCTTAATATTTGAAATGAAATGTACAAAAGGATTTCACTCTATTTTCAATATCCTCCCTCTTTGCTGCCCTATTAACGTGGGAGGTATAAATTAAGTTAGTTTAACAGCAGCTGCCTGCAGTTGAGCATGTGTTTTCCTTATACAATATGCCTTACATCATGTACCCTTTCGTCTTTTGACCTGCTGTAAACCTCTTCTTTTGTTTCTCTTCCCACCAGCCCTATTTTCACTCGCTCAAAACCTTGTTATGTTTCTCATTGTTTCCAATTCTAATGAAAGGTCATAGGCCTGAATGGTTAATCTGCTTCCCTCTCCACAAAAAGTGCCTGACCTGCTCAGTATTTCCAGTCTTTACGTTTTTTATATCATTAACAGTTTCTGGCAGATGGTTGATGGTCCTTTGAGGTCTTCAAGATCCAGGTTCTAAATGTCAGACACAACTTTGCTCCCAATTTAGCACTCCACCTGTTTTACTACACTGTATCTGCTAACGGCATCTACCTGTGCTGTTTTGCAGAAAATTTAATACTTTGAAATATCCTCCTTATTAAACTTATTCTGATGAAACATTTCACTTTCCAATTTCCCTCAGCAGGAGTCCACCCTTGATGGTGTTAACACTGGTTTAACGAGCAGAAGTTGATTCTGTTTTCTTTTCAATTCCCTTTTATATGTTTCATTTCCAGAAGTATAGCAAAGCTCAGAGCTCTGCAAACATCCACACTCTATTAGCCTTTTCTTCCAATATTTATGGTCTTTTCGATATGTTTTATTAAAGTGAACAAAGTTATTCCCAGTGTAAACAGGTGGCATATGCCATATGTGAGAAAAATAAGTCTTCTCCCTGACTAAAAGAAAGCTCACCGAACACTTTTCCATATCATCAGCGTCCCTTTAAATAGCCATTTGAGCAAAATCATGGATCTAATGTCAGCCAAGCCGATAATTTTGAGCTAAAGTTCAGTGATCTCACAATCTAGGTAAAAATGCAATTGCACAAAAAGGCAGCTAAAGGTTTATAAAAGATCAAATTAGCCTGAATTGGCTGAGCGCCTGACAAATAAAATAGCTAATCAGGACCATTTTGATAGGATAAGACCAGACAGGTTCATAATAAGTTTATAAAGGTTTAACCATAAGAGAAGTGATTGAGATCATTAAGGCCAATTGTGAAGTGATTGTCACAGTTGTGTTGCTGGTGGCTCTTTGCTGATGTGAGTTCATTGTTTTTCCCAGGAGAAGTCTTAGAATCAAGCTGCACAGAAGGAGGCCCTTGGGCTCATCAGACATATGCTGGTTTTTGGAATATGCTGCACATTTCTCCTCCTTAAGTACGCTTCCAATCGCCTTATGTAAGTTAGTACTGATTCTGTTTCCACCATTCTTTCAGCAAGTGTAGTCTAGATAACAGCATCCCGCTATGTAAAGAAAGCTTCCCTCATCTCTCCTACGGTTCTTTTGACAATCATCTTAAATTTGGGATAAATGCAGAGAATTGTGGATGAAATACTGAACCAATTTTAATAAAATAAGGCTTGATCTGTGTAAGGATGTAGGTCTAACAGTGTGGTTATGGTGTGGCATTTTTTATGAATCCAAACTATATTACTACAAGGGATTGGCTTATCTTTGGGACTGAGATATTGGATGACACCAGACACTCGAACTGAGAAATTGATGGGTCCAGTAATGTCAATTTAACAGTGTGCAGTTTTGGTCTGGTTATCTGGGGAAGGATGTTCTATCTGGAGATGGAATACAACAAAGGTTTATCAGACTTATTCCTGGGGTGGTAGGACAGACATATGAAGAGAGACTGGATCGATTAGGACTATATTCTCCAAAGTTTAGAAACGTTTATGAGGAGAACCTCATAAAACCCTATAACTTTTTAACAGAACTAGACACAGTAAATGCAGGAAGATGACCAGGGACTCCAGAACCAGAGGTCACAGTCTAAGGATACAGATCATGATTCGCAGATGAAAGGCTTAACAGACAATCAATTCTTCAATGTATAATTTCAGTTACATCACACTGCAAATTTTTGCTATAAATTCTGTGTTACGATCAAGCCCTCCATAATCACCTGATGAAGGAGCGTCGCTCCGAAAGCTAGTGTGCTTCCAATTAAACCTGTTGGACTATAACCTGGTGTTGTGTGATTTTTAACTAAGGATACAGAGTGAGCCATTTAGAATTCTGACAAGGAGAAATGTCTTCAACCAGTGTGTGGTGAACCTGTGGAATTGTCTGTCACAGCAAATGGCTGAAGTCAAAACATTGAATGTTTTCAAGAAGAATTTAGATACAAATCTTCAAGAGAAAGGGATCAAAGGGTATGGGGAGAAAATGGGAACAGGAGACTGAGTTGGATGGTCAGCCATTATCATACTGAATGGCCAACTCCTAATCCTATTTTCAAAGTTTATGTTTCTAGTTGTTTCAACATTGTGTAAGAGATACACAAAAAACTCAAAGGAATATTGACATGTTGTTTTCTTTCCTCCTTGCCGTTAAAGGACTTTGATCAGTCTGTGCAAATGGGGAAGTTCAGGGTGGTGAAATTTTGCCTTCCCATTTTACAGGTTGTGACATCCAAAGGGAATCATTGCAGGGATGGAAAAATATATGTAAGTTGAGTCTGCTATCAAACAGATTCAGAAAGGAAAACATCTTTGACATTTCAGCCTAAACATTTTGAAAGAAATTATCTTTGTTAAGCTGCAGTGTTCCAGAGTGTGAAGTATGCACAGACCACTCCCCGTTTTCAAGCTGAATATAGATAGTTACTGAAGGGAGATTTAGCACTTCCTTGTAAGAAAAGAGTTTCAAATATTACCAGCCCTTATGTCAGCAACTGTGTTTCCGAGGAGGGATTTGAGAAACAGAGACTATTTCCAGGAGCAAAGAAAGCTACCAATGCGATGCATTGCTCAGGCCTATAATTCCCTTGTGTTAGGTGAATGAAAAGTATTCTTGTTCTAACCTTTAACATAAAGGACTTGATGGAACACATTCTGAACAGATACCATCAGACACCTGCAGCTGGAGGTGGAGTAATGACGGAGGTGTTTGCTGCTCAGGGAGCTGTGTGATTAAAGGCCCCTATTGGGCCCAGTGCAGATGGTGATGCACTGATCATTAATGAGTTGACAGAGGTACAAAAGAAGAAAGCAGTGGAATGTCATGAGTACACAAGCTGGAGTGAAGGGTGGAAGAGACTGTTTCTGTTCTGTCCTGAGTAGATGCTCTATTATGTGAGCACATGACTTCCACCATGGACTGATAGCATCTTCCAAACGTGTGTTTGGACATTGTCATGGCGATGGACTGAGGGACCTTGACCTCTCTCCAAATGCCCCACCCCTGAGCTAAGTGCCATTGCATGCCAACAGGGAAAAAGAAGCAGCAGACAGGCACCCAGCCAGGCCAATTTTCCTCTGCCAGGGAGCCACCTGCTTCCATCAGCTCAGATCAAGGCGATTGCAGCTCCAATGGGGGGTGAACCCTAGACTGAGGGCCACCAGAGGAGGTTCACCAGAGACATCTGAGACAAAGTGGCAAAGCAGTCATCAGGTTTTGATCAGCTCAGCTGCTGAGATAGCCTCAGACACAATACAAAGAGAAGAGGAGAATATTGAAGTCACTTTGAATGCAAAAGTGTCAACCTTCTGTCGAGCAAAGAAATGTAACATAGATTTCCACATTCCCATGTTCTGGTGCAATCTGTTCACACTTCCAACAGTTCTGTATTCCCATCTATAATAGAATTAGGGTGATTGATGCCATCAACTACTCATAAGTATTTAAGGTGCAGGGTTAAAGCTCTGATTGTGATGGGTGAATGTTCCTTATATACAAAGGTTTGGATGTGCAGCCTTATGTAAGCCTTCAGAATGCAATCCTGATGTTCTGGTCATCAAACTGATCTGGAGTTTAGTAGTCTAAAAGAAACAAGGATATATACAATGCATGATAAGCAGAACAAAATAAAGTTTCATTGTTTTTCAACAGATGGCACTTCCCAAACCCACGACCACTTCCATCTGGAAGATCAATGGCAACAGATACATGGGAACACCACCCCTTGCAAGGTCCCCTCTAAGCCACTCACCATCCTGACTTGGACAAATATTGCTGTTCCTTCAGTATCACTGGGTCAAAAGCCATGAACTTGCTCAATAACAGCATTGTGAGTCTCCCTACAGCATATGGGCTGCAGTGGTTCAAGAAGACCACTCCCACCACCTTCTCAAGGGTAAGTAGGGATGGGCAATAAATACAGGGCCTGCCCACATCCCATGAGAGCATTAAAAAAACCACAAGCAATCCCTTGAGTGCAGTGCGGCTAATTCGTCAAGGGTAGCTATCCAAACGAATGGTCATCCATCTTCAAATCTCGTCATTATCAGGTTCTCTCATGGTTGGGTGCCTCATCTCACTACTGCCCTGACCTCCTCAAAATCCACATCATCAGCATTTGCTCCCTCAGTATCTCTGCCAGACTCCCCTTTCTTGTCATCTGAAGAGAGGTGATTGATCCAAGCCCCCCTCTCGTCCTTTCTCACCCCATCATTGAGTTCGGTTGTGCAGGGCGCAGCCAACAACTACTCTTATGAAGGCTCCTGTCTGGTAAGTATTGGAGTGCCCAAGCCACAGAAGGTCATCTTCAGAAACCCAACTGTGTGTTGAATGGTGGCCTACGCGGTGAGACGGACAGCATTGGAGTGTGGTTCAGTATCCATCTGCGGGTTGTGCACAGGGATTGTTAGCCATGTTGAAATGTGTCTTGTTTTTCATTATGGTTGACATTTGAGTAACAACATGGCATTCCATGTTTTTGATTCAATTTGTTAATGTTGCCACCCCCTTGCCTCGACAATGCAATTTAACCTGCACCCACAACATACCGACTCAGAATGCAGACTCCTCTCACCTGGACAACCCAGGATGGATCATTTTAAGAGGGTTTATAACCAAACGTTTCCTATGCTGCTCAAATAAAGACATATTGCTTTTGTTTTCTAAAACCTGTGTTTACTTTCCCTGTACAGACAATAATAGACAATAGACACTAGACAATAGACAATAGGTGCAGGTGTAGGCCATTCTGCCCTTCGAGCCTGCACCACCATTCAATATGATCATGGCTGATCATCTTTAATCAGTATCCTGTTCCTGCCTTATCTCCATAACCCTTGATTCCACTATCTTGAGAGCTCTATCCAACTCTTTCTTAAATGAATCCAGAGACTGGGCCTCAAAGCATTCCACACAGCCACCACTCTCTGGGTGAAGAAGTTTCTCCTCATCTCTGTCCTAAATGGTCTACCCCGTATTTTTAAGCTGTGTCCTCTGGTTCGGCACTCACCCATCAGCGGAAACATGTTTCCTGCCTCCAGAGTGTCCAATCCTTTAATAATCTTATATGTCTCAATCAGATCCCCTCTCAGCCTTCTAAACTCAAGGGTATACAAGCCAAGT
>NC_057712.1:121948399-121978769 GCF_004010195.1 Chiloscyllium plagiosum
CTGGAAGAGCACAGCAATTCAGGCAGCATCCGAGGACAGGCAAAATCGACGTTTCGGGCAAAAGCCCTTCATGGGCTTTTGCCCGAAACGTCGATTTTGCCTGTCCTCGGATGCTGCCTGAATTGCTGTGCTCTTCCAGCACCACTGATCCAGAATCTGGTTTCCAGCATCTGCAGTCATTGTTTTTACCTGTCTGCCACAATGCTGGTCCCTAAACTATTAAGGTGCAAACCCTTTCACTTATATAATTTATGCTTACACAAAACATGCCCCAGTGATCCAAGAATTTAAATCCTTGCTTCTTGCACCAGTTCCCCAGCCACATGTTCAAGTCCATTATCTCCCTGTTTCTGGCCTCACCAGCCCGAGGAACTGGAAGCAAACCGGAGATAACCACCCTGGACGTCCTGCTTTTCAGCCTTCTTCCTAGTTCTCCGAAGTCCCGCTGTAGTATGTTCCTCCTCTTCTTCCCGACATCATTTGTGCCGACATGTACCATCACCTCTGGCTCTTCACCTTCGTCCTTGAGGATTTCCTGCACACTATCTGTGATGTCTTTAACTCTGGCACCAGGAAGGCAACACACCATCCTTAAGTCCCGCCTGCTGCCACAAAAACCCCGGTCAGTTCCTCTCACTATGGAGTCCCCTATTACCACGGCTCTGTGCGATGTCCGACTCTTCCGCTCTGCCTCCACGCCAATCTTTGATTGACAGACCTGGTCGCCTCGTGGACTGGCAGTGTCATCTGTCCCTACTGTTTCCAAAAGATTCAACTTGTTCCTGACAGGTACTTCCCCTGGCGTCTCTTGCACCTGTCTCCTCTCTGCCTTCCTCATCGTCTGCTCTCTTCTGGTATGGTCGGTGTAATAACCCCTCTGAAGGTCTTGTCCAGAAAAATCTCGTTCTCTCGGATAAGCCTAAGGTCCTCGAGTTCTTTCATCAGCGCTGCAATATGCTCTGTCAGTAGCTGAACGTGCACACACTTTCCACACTTATATGAGCCAGACACAGCAGAGTCGTTGACCTCCCACATCAAGCACGTAGCACACTGAACCAACTTGGCAGTCATGTCTTCACCCTCTTCAACTGTGGCGTAATCACTTCATTCAACCTCCTTGTCAAAGACTCCTGAGCTAAAGCCTCACTCTTCAATCCACAGGAACTCCCTTGGACCCTCTTTTTGGGCTGAAAATGTGTTGCTGGAAAAGTGCAGCAGGTCAGGCAGCATCCAGGGAACAGGAGAATCGACGTTTCGGGCATAAGCCCTTCTTCAGCATCTGCAGACCTCATTTTCCCCTCTTTTTGGGGCAAGTCTGTGGACTTTTAATTTAGGTTAGAGGAGGAGGGAGGGAGGGAGGCCCTACTTTGTAGGACCTGGGGTCTAGAACACACCCACTCAAATAACAATCACTTGCCTTCCCAATCGGCTTTGCGCTCCGACTTTACTTCCACCCAGCTCCCGCCGCTCTCTGCTGCGAAAAGTATTGGAATCGCTACTTTCCCATGCACTTTGAGCAACTGTGTGCTTCCTACTACTAAATGTTGTCACAATCATGACAAGTCTCTGCACGATCACTCAGACCATCCGCAGAATCCCCAAAAAAGAAGCCTCACAACTGCCATTACTAAAATACAGCTTATGGAACCGCAAATGAACGTCCGAAGGCTTCGTCGCAGAATTAAATTTGAAGGAGTATCTTAAAGGAGGTGAGAGGGTGTTAGAGAGAGTTAGGAAGCGAACTCCTGGATCCAGACAACCGAAGGTGAAAGAAGTCGAGGATTCACAAGAGGTCAGAGTTAAAGCAATATGGGGACAGTCACAGGACTGGATGAGATTTCAGAAATTGGGAAAGGTGCTGAGGTAAAAGGAATTTGAGAAACATTGCTTTGAGCTCTTATGATCTTCCTCACCAGAACTATCAAAATCCCTCCATCTTGTTATTGCTCTCTCTTGCTTAATGATTGCCCTTAGCTTTGATCTCTCTTTATGAAAGACAACACCAAAACAAGCAGGCAAAACTAAACCAGAACACCAAACTGAATAACCCAAATCCATCCCCTTACATATAAATATCTTTGATATTTTCACTGTATTGATCGTTTTATTTATCTGTCAGAAAAATTCAGCCCAATGGATCAGAGACAACAAACGAGGTTTGTGGTGAAATTGATAAGCGGTTTATTACGCAGTGATATCGTGGAAGAGAAATTAACCAGGCTGACACAGAATTGATTCTTTGCACGGATGGCCAGAATGCCCTTCCCAGAACAGAAGGTGCAGGCATGCTTTATAGGGGTTCAACACAAAGGTGATAATCGTAAAGCTGTTACAGTACAATGGTGAAAATTGTAAAGCGGTTGAAACAAGAATAAACTGAATAGAAGTTAATCAAGCGTCCAGCAGTAGCAATTCATTTGGAATTGTCACAGGAGATTCCAGCCATCTCTGTCAGTGGGTGAGAATGTCTTCTAGAGGATTCTTCATTGTATTTATGTGCAAATGTATGTAAATTTCCCTTCTCCTGGCATTCAGGTGTGTGTCTGTTGTGTTCCTCCAGCGAGCGAAGTCTTCCGGGGTCTCTCAGTCTGCCTCTTTGTTTATGTGTTATTGGTTTCAATGGAAAATGAGCCTGCCCTGAGGGTATTGGGACCGCAATGCTAATCAGGGTTGGGAGCTTTACTGTGAAGGTTGTTTGGGAAGTGTATTCTCTGGTTTGGAAATAACGTGGCCACGTCTGGTTTCTTTGTTAGCCTGTTTGGCCAAAACTGAAGTTAAAAATCACACAACACCAGGTTATAGTACAACAGGTTTAATTGGAAGCACACTAGCTTTGTTCCCTTCATCAGTCTGCCACTGGAATGAATCTCGCCAGTCTTCGGTGCCATCTCACCTCCACCAATGCCCTTGCCATGTGAATCCTGGAGGACTCTGGAGATGCCACTGATGCTGTTGGGTACCACAGTGGCCTGCGTGGTGTTTAAAATTTGATTTGACCCAGATAAAATCCTTGCATCATTAATATATTAAGTTAGATAGGTAGGCAGGTCTGTTTCAAATATTTATCCAAACTGCTCAGCAATCTGCCTATATGTGGCTTTACAACTCATCGTGTTCTCATCATTTGATATGTCCAACTAACAGTGCAGATGTGCTCAGCACAGGATCGGGTGTGTAGCACAGTTAATGTTAGCAAGATTTACACAATCTAACGATGAGCTTCATTGTAAACGCTGAGACAAAATTGCCAAAAACCGTAAAAAGAGACGGCTTGCCTGGATAAAGTGAACAATCCAAAATGAATCTATGGTTTTCTTTTACTGAATAGTTAACACCATAAGAATGGGAAAACTGAATTGCCTACTCACGACCTCTATCACTAAGAAGGACAAGGCCAGCAAGCAGATGGGAGTATCACCATCTGGAAGTTTCTCTCCATAATATTCTTGGTATTGTTTGATGAATACAGAATATTAACAGATACCACTGAGGTAAGGATAATACTAACATGGGATGGCACAGTGGCTCAGTGGTTAGCACTGCTGCCTCACAGCACCAGGGTCCCAGGTTTGATTCCAGCCTCGGGTGACTGTGCAAACTCCACACAGACATTCTCCCCGTGTCTGCGTGGGTTTCCTCCGGGCGCTCCGGTTTCCTCCCAACGTCCAAAGATGTGCAGGTTAGGTGAATTGGCCGTGCTAAATTGCCCATAGTGTTAAGTGCTTTAGTCAGAGATAAGGGTCTGGGTGGGTTACTCGTCGGTGTGGACTGGTTGGGCCGAAGGGCCTGTTTCCATACCGTAGGGAATCTAATCTAAAACATTATTGCAACACAACCTACAGTGGGTTACATCTTACGACAAAGCTGGACAAGAGAGCACAAGGAGATGTGATGTTGTATCACTTCCTCTGATGAAGTGTATAGTTTTTCATTGTTATAACACACTGTTAGAATTAACTACACCTAGGACATTGGAGTCCATCCTGACTTGGAAATATATTGCTGTTGCTCCACTATTGGTGGGTCAGAATCCATTCAGTGGAATTCCATTCAGCCCATTGAGTCTGTTCTACCATTCAATGAGATCGTGGCTGATCTGATAATCCTCATCTCCAGTTTTCTGCCTTTTCCCTGCAATGCTCGATTCCCCTTCCCCTAAAACTCTGTCTGCTCCTTCCCTCCTTTACAGCATTGTAGGTGCATCCATGCCACACAGACTGCAGGGATTCAAGAAGTCTGTTCACCATCACCTTCTCAATGGCAATTTGGGCTGGGAAATAAATTCTGGCCTCATCGACGATCATGGAAAAGGAAATCTTAGAAAACACAGACATTAAAAGGCAACCATTCAGCCCATCGTGTTCATGCCTGTAGGAAGCTTCAGGCTCTGACCAGGGATTAGATGCAGGTCATTACAGTTAAAGCACCAGACTTTAACCACTAGATAGAAGTATAGAAGTATAGAAGGCAACACAACATTTGTAATATGTGGGTACATTATGGTGGCATAGACACACAGCGTGCCCACTGAACCTTTACTTACTTGCCTGAAGATACAGATTAGTTACTGAACCTGGGGATATACAAGTATTTGGTCTTGGACACAGCCTCCATGCAGTGCCTTCCATTGGGGCTATCTGACCAGCCACAAAGTGAACATCTTGGAATTATGAAAAATGATGTAAAGTTCTAGTTATTTTGTGAACTCTCTTAAAAGTTGCAATGGTGTGAGATGAAATGAGTGTCCTGTTGGGGAGTAGGGTGAAGGATTGTCCCAGTTCAGGATTTTAAGACTGAAGAATACAGTGGACAAGCTCACCCAGACAGATGGTTCCTTGTGACGGTGGGTTCAAATCCCATGGGACTCCAATTAAAAACTGAGAAGCTACAAGTAAGCAGGGTAGTCAGGTGGAAACACTTTCATTCAAAGGTTAATTGAGTTGGGGAATGAGAATCTAAGGAACATCAATAAAGCAGACAATTCCAAAGGTTCAACTGTCAGACAGAGGGATTTTTGGAGATAGGAAGACATTGAAGAATATAGTCAGAAAACAGATAGGTCAGGTTCATCTGTGAAAGAGAAGCAGCCTCATTTGAGCCTGATAGCTTTTTTCAGTTATGAGAACTTCTACTCTTATTATCATAGAACAGAAGCATTAGTTACTTGCAGGATAACAGAACTAAATGTAACAATAAATATAAAGATCTTAAAGGAAAAAGGATTGCCAATACTATAAGCAAAGTTCAGCAGACTTGTTCCTGGGTTGACAGGGCTTTCCTTGTGAAGAGTGATTGGAGAAACAGCCTGTATCCTCCAGAGTTTCAAAGAACAAGAGACAAGGTAGATTCAGGTAAGATGTTTCCCCTGGTTGGCAAGTCTAGAACCAGGGCGCACAACTTAAAAAATAAGGAGGATGCCCCTTAGGTTTGAGATGAGGAAATTTCTTTTTGCTCAGGGGATTGTGAACATTTGGAATTCTCAACCATAGAGGGCTGTGGAGTTGAGTTTTGTGTAGGTTTAAGATAGATTAATGGATATCTGATTACCAGTCACATATAGGGGAGGGGGGATGTTGTGAGGAAAAGGCAGTGAAGTGTTCAATCAGCCATGATCGTATTAAGTGGTGGGACAGGTTTGATGGGCTGAATGGCCTGTTCCTATTCCTAATTTCCTATTAAAATTCTACTGAGGAACCTCCAAGTGACTAACTCAAATCACATTGCACTTACTGATAAAGAATCATTACTATTTTTGAATCTGTTTAAAAAAGGTGCAGTACTGACTAAAAGAGACAAGTTGTGTCTCTGATTTGATCCCCAGTCTACTGCTTGTCTGAAATGGGACGGGCGCAGAGTTTTCACAGTTAGCCCTAATGTCTCTGAGATGGACAAAAATCAGCCAGGTTCTTTTGGACAATGATGAGCATGTTACTCAGTCTTCATGGTGGAGGGGACAAAGCCACAATTAACATGCCAAAAAAACTCAAGAGAGTCGGGGGGGGAGGTGAGAATGTTGGCCATCACCAAGGAGAAGGTGCTAGAATAGCTGAATGGCCTGGAGGTGGATAAATCACCTCAACCAGATGGACTACACCTTAGAGTTCTGAAGGAGACAGCTGAAGTGATAGTGGAAGCATTAGTGGTGATCTTTCAGGAATCACTGGGGTCAGGGAGTGTACCCCCCCCCCGTTTAAGAAGGAAGTAAGCAAAAAAAGGGCAATTACAAGCTGTTCAGCCTGACCTTGGTCATTGGCAGGATTTTGGAGTTCCATTGCGAAGGATGGGATTTTTGAATTCTTGGAAGTGCATGGTAAAATAAGACAAAGTCAACATGGTTTTATCAAGGGAAGATCAATCCTGACCTGTTGTTGACTTGTTGACCAATTCTGTTAGAATTCTTTGAGGAGGTAATGAGCAGGTTAGATCAAGGAGAGCCAATGGAGATTATCAACTTGACTTCCAGAAGGCCTTTGACAATGTGTGCACAGAAGGCTGCTAAGTCAGATAAAAGCCCATAGTGTTAGAGGCAAGGTGCTAACATGGATAGAAGATCAGCTGTCTGGCAGAAAGCAGAGAGTGATGTTAAAAGGATCCTTCTCAGGATGGCAGCTGGTGACAAGTGGTGTTCCACAAGGGTCAGTGCTGGGACCACAACTTTTCGCTTTATATTAATGATCTAGATGAAGGAATTGAGGGCATTTGAACTAAGTTTGCAGATGATACAAAAATAGGTGGAGGGGCATATAGTATGGAGGAGATGGCCAGGCTGTAGAAGGATTTGGACAGGTTAGGAGACTGGGTCAAGAAGTGGCAGATGGAATATGATGTGGGAAAGTGTGAGGCCATACACTTTGGTAGGAAGAATACAAGCACAGATACTTTCTAATTTGGGAGACTTGGGAGTCCTAGTCCAGGATTCTTTTAAGATTAACTTGCAGGTTGAGTCAGTAGTTAGGAATGCAAATACAATATTGGCATTTATTTCGAGAGGACTGGAATATAAAAGCTGAGATGTACCTCTGAAGCTTTATAGGGTTCTGCTCAGACCATGTTTAGAATATTGTGAGCAATTTTGGGCCCAATATCTCATGAAGGATGTACTGGCCCTGGAGCGTGTTCAGAAGAGGTTCATGAGATTAATCCCAGGAATGAAAAGCTTAACATATGAGGAGCGTTTGAGGACTCTGAGTCTATATTCAATGGAGGTTAGAGGGATGAAAGGGGATCTAAATACAGAGTACTGAATGGTCTGGATAGAGTGGACATTGGACATTGGGAAGATGTTTCCATTAGTAGGAGAGACTAGGACCTAAGGGCACAGCCTTAGCGTAAAGGTAAGGCCCCTTAGAATGGAGTTGAGGAGAAACTTCTTCAGCCAGAGAGTGGTGAATTTATGGAATTCATTGCCACAGAAGGCTATGGAGGCCAGATCATTGACTATATTTAAGATGGAGTTAGATAGGTTCTTGATTATCTTGGAGATCAAAGGTTATGGGGAGAAGATGGGAGAATGGGGTTGAGAAATTTATCATCAATGATTGAATGGCTGTGCAGACTCGATGGGCTGAATGGCCTAACCTCTGCTTCTATGTCTTATGGTCTTATAGTTGTGGAAGGACCAGAATGGACCACTTTGGGCAAGCTACCCTGCCCAGACTTAATAGTTACGTTTCTGAAAGAATGTTCCTGGCACCAAGTGTTGCCCATCAAGAATACCAGCCTAGAAATGTAGTGCCTGCATATGCAGCACCCATTTACCATGCTCTACTCAGTTCACTAAGACCCAAACATGGCAGAACTCTGCAGCCATTATCAGCCTATTTCTCTTTTCCATTATACCATGTTTTCATATTCTATGTTTCTATACTGAGCAAGGATGAGAAAAAGGGGTCTTTTCCCAAGCAGAAACAGATTGGGAAAACCTCCTTTGAACATGCAGAGGAGTCAATCTAACACCTTTCTGGTGCCAGATATGACTTCAACCAGCAGAGAGTTTGTCCCCCGATACCCATTGGTTCCAGGTTTGCTTAGGCTCTTTGATCGGTCAAATGCGCCCTTTATGTCAAGGGCTGTCACTCTTACCTCACCTCTGGAGTTCAACTCTTTTGTCCATGTTTGAACTAAGGCTGTAATGAGATCAGGAGCTGAGTAACCCTGGTGGAACCCAAACTGGGTGCCACTGAGCAGGCTATTACTTAGTTGGAAATGCAATTGATGACACCTTCTACACTTCACTGATGATCGAAAGTAGGAGACTGATGGTGTAATAATTGACTCAGCTGGGTTTGTCAATTTTGCTTTTGAACTCCAAGTTTATAGAGCTCTCGAATTCTTTTCTTAATGTGTGATTAAAGGTATTGCATCGCTTGGGAGAGGAAGTGATGTTACTTCTTACAAGCTCCCTAGAGCAATAAGATGTATTGCCACAAGACACATGGCAGTTAAATAGGTGCCAAGCCAATGAGACAAATGAAAACTTGAAGAGGTACATTGTCTGTAGCTTTGTTATTTAACTGCTTGAACTGACAGTCTTTCACCTGCTGTCAATCTCTACCAGACTGATTCGATTCAATCTTCACAGATGACTGCTTTGAAGCTGGCTTTTATCTCTTTGTGTGAAAGGCTTTTGCTGTTTTTTAGTGTTGCAGCCTGATCTCAGTAAGATCAGGGTTAAATCTTAAGTGAAACAGTCTTTATTCTGACAGAAGCTTAATGGGACATCTTTGCCAACTGAAGACATGGAGATCTTCTAGAGGGAAACATAACTGAACCCCAACCAGGTCGTGTTTGGTGACAATGTATGGCAAAGGTCCTTTCAATTCCCCCCTTTTTATATCTCATGGTATCGCCCTGTCCGCTCAACTTTTCCAAATCCTTTTCACCCTGAGATGCTGCTTCATTCTGAGGTATAGATGCAGTATTGACTTTATCGTTTCTCTAGAAAAAGAGAACACTGATGCGTAACTGTATATTTTATATCCTAAGCTATTGCTACAGTTTATTTATGTTTGATTGAGTCCTCAGTTAGCGTGAACTAATCAAACACACTCACCTTTAATATGAAACAGACTTGATAGACCTTTAATTTTGGTTACTTTATTCATAAATAGCCCAAAGAAATATCCTTTACCCCAGTGGAGTATTACTCCTATCTTCATTTTAAATTTTATTTCATGAATTGATGAGGTCACAAGTTTTCTCTTTCAGTGACTTTCTGCACATTTACCAAATGCGATTCTCACTCTCGCCCTGAGACATACAGATGGGCTAACTCACTAATGTTTCATTGTTGAACCCTAATAAATTTTCAGCCCTGTCTACTCGGGCTAATAAAATGAACTCCGATTTCTTTCCAGCTCTGTAGGCCTGAAGGCTGGTGAGAAGTGAACTCCCTTTCAACTGGCAGGGACCATTCCTTCTGAATTCAAACTTCTTGTGGCCTTTGGCCATCTTCTTTCCTGTGTATCATTAAAAAAAAGCTCACTTACCAGATAGCTTCTGTAGTCATTAGTCATATGATTGCTTGAAAGTGCTTTGCTGACCCAATGGGGAAAAAAAAATGAGTTTACAAAAACAAGTCATAGAGTCCATATGACCATAAGAAATAGGAGTAGAAGTAAGGCCATTAGGCCCATCGAGTCCACTCCGCCATTCAATCATGGCTGATGGGCATTTCAACGCCACTTACCCACACTCACCCCATATCCTTTAATTCCTTGCAAAATCAAGAATTTATCAATCTCTGCCTTGAAGGCATTTTAACATCCTGGCCTCCAGTGCGCTCCGTGGCAATGAATTCCACAGGCCCACCACTCTCTGGCTGAAGAAATGTCTCCTCATTTCTGTTCTAAATTGACCCCCTCTAATTCTAAGGCTGTGCCCATGGGTCCGAGTATCCCCACCTGAAGGGAAACAATTTCCTAGCGTCCACCTTTCTAAGCCATGCATTATCTTGTAAATTTCTATTAGATCTCCCCATAATTTTCTAAACTCTAATGAATATAACCCCAGGATCCTCAGCGGATCATCGTATGTTATGTCAACCATTCCAGGGATCTCTCCACTGGATGCGCTCCAGTATGTCCTTCCTGAAGTGTGGAGCCCAAAACTGGACACAGTATTCTAAATGGGGCCTAACCAGAGCTTTACAAAGTCTCAGTAGCACATCACTGCTCTTACATACATCATGAGATAAATGACAACATTACATTTGCTTTCTTAACCACGGACTCAACCTGCAAGTTAACCTTTAGAGAATCCTTGACCAGCACTCCCAGATCCCTTTGTACTTTGGCTTTATGAATTTTCTCATCTTTTAGAAAATAATCCATGCCTATGTTCTTTCTTCCAAAGTGCAAGACCTCGCATTTGCTCACATTGAAATTCATCAGCCATCTCTTGGACCATTCTCTGAAACTGTCTAAATCTTTCTGTAGCTTCCCCACCTCCTCAGTACTATCTGCCTTTCCACTTAACTTCACATCATCGGTGAACTTCACCAGAATGCCCCAGTCTTTTTGTCCAGATCATTAATATATAAAGTGAACATCTGCGGCCCCCAATAGTGAACCCTGAGGGACACCACTTGTCATTAGCTGCCATTCCAAAAAAGAACCTTTTATCCCAACTCTCTGCCTTCTTTCAGACAGCCAATCCTCAATCCGTGCCAGTAGCTCACCTCGAACACCATGGGCCCTCACCTTACTCAGCAGCCTCCTGTGAGGCACCTTATCAAAGGCCTTTTGGAAGTCTAGGTAGATAACTTCCACTGGGTTTCCCTGGTCTAACCTACTTGTTACCTCTTCAAAGAATTCTCACAGATTTGTCAGGCATGACCTCCACTTACTAAATCCATGCTGACTTGTTCTAATCCAATCCTACACTTCCAAGAATTTTGAAATCTCATCCTTAACGATGGATTCTAGACTTTTATGTACAACCAAGGTTAGGCTAATCGGACTATAATTTTTAATTTTTTGTCTTGATCCTTTCTTGAACAAGGGGGTTACAACAGTGATTTTCCAATCATCTGGGACTTTCCTTGACTCCAGTGAATTTTGAAAGATCACAACCAATGCCTCTGCAATTTCTTCAGCTCCCTCCCTCGGAACTCTAGGATGTAGCCCATTGGGGCCATGAGGTTTATCAATTTTTAGACCTTTTAGCTTTTCAAGCACTTTATCTTTTGTAATGGCTACCATACTCAACTCTGCCCCTGACTCTCCTTAATTGTTGGGATATTACTCATGTGTTCCACTGTGAAGACTGACGCAAAGTATTTATTAAGTTCTTCAGCTATTTCCTTATCTCCCATCACTAGCCTTATTGCATCAATTTGGAGCGGCCCAATTTCTACTTTTGCCTCTCATTTGTTTCTTATGTATTGAAAGAAACTTTTACTATCATTTCTAATATTACTGGCTAGCTTACCTTCATATTTTAACCTCTCCTTCCTTATTTCTCTCTTTGTTATCCTCTGTTTGTTTTTGTAGTTTTCCTAATCTTCTGATTTCACAGTGCTCTCGGCCATTTATAGGTTGTCTGTTTCTCTGTGATACATTTCCTGACTTCCTGTGTCAGCCACGGTTTTCTAACCTCCCCCAACTCCCCGGATATTCTTTCTTTTCTTTGGAATGAAACTCTGTACTGTGTCCTCACCTGTCTTCTACTGTCTTCCCCACTAGGCTCTGTTTCCAGTCTATTTTCATCAGTTCCTCTTTCATGCCCATGTAATTGCCTTTATTTAACTGTAACACCATTACGCCTGATTTTGCCTTCTCTCTTTTGAATTGCAGATTATGATCGCTGTCTCCTAAGTGTTCCCTGACTTTAAGATCTTTGATAAAATCTGGCTTGATACATTGCACTAAGTCCAGAATAGCCTGCTGCTTTTTGGGCTCCATCACAAGCTGTTCCAAAAAGCCATCCTGCAAGCATTCCATGAATTCCCTTTCTTTGGATCCACCGGCAACATAATTCACTCAGTCCATTTGCATATTGAAGTCCCCCATGATCACCATGACCTTACCTTTCTGACATACCCTATCTATTTCCCAGTACATCTTGTGCCCCTGGTCCTGAGCACTGTACAGACCTCCCATTACGGTTTTTTGTTTTGCGTTTGTAGTTCCTCAACTCCACCCACACTGACTCTACATCATCTGACCCTATGTCATTCAGTGCCATAGATTTAACTTCATTCTTAACCATCAAGGCAACCCCACCCCCTCTGCCCACCTCCCTGTCTTTGATAAGTTGTAAATCCTTGGATGTTTAACTGCCAGTCCTGAACCCTCTGCAACCATGTCTCTGTGATGCCTACCACATCATTACCATTCACGATGATTTTTGCCGTTAATTCATCTACTTTGTTACGAATACTATGAGCATTCAGGTAAAGCACTTCATGCTAATTTTCTTATCCTCATGATTTCCATCACCTTTACTAATATATCCTAAGTTATCTTTCCTTTTTGCTTCATTCCTAGTCTGTACACATGTTAACCTGCTGCTTATCTTTCTACCTGACTCCATACTCCTTGTTGCTTTCCCTTTCCCTTCCCCGACGCACGAGTTTAAAGTCCTAGTGACCACCCTATTTATCCTTTTTGCCAGAACACTGGTTCCAGATCGGTTCAGGTGGAGACCATCCCATTGTTACAGATCGCCCCAGTTCCAAAACTGATGCCAATGCCCCACGAAATGGAGCCCCTCTTTCCCACACCGATCTCTTAGCCACGTGTTTACTTCCCTAACTTTCTTATCCCTATGCCGATTAGCACGTGGCTTGGGCAGTAATCCAGAGATTATGATCCTCGAGGACCTGTTCTTCAATTTCCTTCCTAGTGCTTGATACTCCCCAAACATGTCCTCCTTCCTAGCCTTGCCAATGTTGTTTGTGTCAACGTGGATCACAACAACTGGATCCTCCCCCTCCCGCTCCAATATCCTTTCAAGCCGTTCGGAGATGTCCTGCACTCTGGCACCGGGCAGGCAACACACCATGCGGGACTCCCGATCCAGCTCACAAAGGATACTGTCTGTCCCCCTAATTATAGAATCGCCTATAACTACCACTTGTCCTTTGCTCCCCCCTTTTGAATGGCCTTCTGCACCATGGTGCCATGGTCAGCTGGCTCATCCTGTCCAGAGCCCTTTTCCTCATCCACACAGGGAGCAAGAATCTCATACCTGTTGGACAAGGTCAAGGGCTGAGTGTCCTTCCCTCCTGAACTCAGAATCCCCCGACCTGCCTTACTTACAGTCACACCCTGTTGTCCCTGAACACTTACTGAATTTGAATTACTTAATCTACCGGGTGTGACTGCCTCTTGAAACAAAGTGTCCAGGTAATTCTTCCCCCTCCCGGATGTGCCGCAGTGTATAAAGCTCAGATTCCAGCTCATCAATTCTGATCCGGAGTTCTTCCAGCAACCAACACTTATTGCAGATGTGGTCACTGTCGTTCACAATGGGATCAGCCAGCTCCCACATCATATAGCTACAGCACATCATCTGTCCAGCCATCTCTACTTATTTAATTAATTTGTACAAATTTATGAGTTAAATAATTCTAGTACTTCTGTCATGGGTCATAGAGGCTTACAGTGCAGAAAAAGGCCCTTTGGCCCATCAAGTCTGTGCCAGTCAAAACCAAATATTCTAATCCTGTTTCCCAGCAGGTGGCCTGTAGCCTTGTATACCTTGGCATGAGCTGAAAAATGTGTTGCTGGAAAAGCACAGCAGGTCAGGCAGCATCCAAGGAGCTGGAGAATCGATGATTTGGGCATAAGCCCTTCTTCAGGAATCCTTGGCATTGCAAGTACGCAGTTAAATGCTACTTAAATGTTATGTGCGTTTCTACCTCTGCCACACTTTCAGGCAGTGGGTTCCATCGTCCCACTATCCTATTTCCTCACCTCCCCTCTAATTATAGAATTCTGTCCATTACCTTAAATCTATGTGGAGAAAGTGAGGTCTGCAGATGCTGGAGATCAGAGCTGAAAATGTGTTGCTGGAACAGCGCAGCAGGTCAGGCAGTATCATGCCCCAATCATGATCCTTCCCCAAAGGGAAAAAAGTTCCTTCCCATCGATCCTGTCTGTGTCTCGTAACATTATACATCTCAATCATGCCCCCAACTTCAGTCACCTCTATTCCAATGAAAACAATCCCAATCTATCCCATTTCTCCTCATAACTAAAACTCTCCAGCCCAGACAGCAACCTGGTAGATCTTATCTGCAATCACATCCCTCCTTTAACTGCAGAACTGCATTCATTACTCTCATTGTAGCCTTACCAATGTTCTAAATGGTTCTAACATGACTTTACTTGTCTTAAACTTATGTCTCGATTAATAAAGTCCAGTATCCCATATGCCTTCTTAATCACTTTATCCACCATTCCTACTACTTTCAGGGAGTGGTCGACATGCGCACCAGGGTTCCTCTGATCATCGGTGTTTTCTAGGCTCCCACCGGCTCACCATCCCTTGTATTCTTTGTCCTGCTCAAGTGGATCACCTCACTGACTGAATTCCATTTGCCGCTGATCAGTGCATCTGATCACCCCATTTATGTCCTCCGTATTCTAAAGATATCCTCCTGCCTACTTACCACCAATTCTTTATCATCCGTGAACTTACTGATCAACCCTGCTACGTCTTAGTGTAAATTATTTATCTGTGCAGTGCATACAGCAAGGGCCCTAACACTGACACATGCGCAAACCCACTGGACATAAGCTTCCAGTCCCAAAACACTCTTGATCATCATTCTCTGTTTCTGGCAGTCAGCCAATTCTGGATCCCATTTGTTAAAATTCCTTGGGTCCCATGGGCTCTTATCTTTGCCATCAGTCTCCCACATGGGACCTTATCAAAAGCCTTGCTGAGACCAAGTATGCTACGACAAATGCAGTGTCCTTATCTATAAACCTTGATTACCTCTTCGAAAAATTCAATCAGGTTGGCCAGACACGACCTCTTTTGAAGAAATCAATGCTGACTGTTCTTGATTAATCTCTACTGCAGATTATAAAGCCATAGAGTCATATGTTAGGAACAGGCTCTTCAGTCCACCATGTCCATGCCAATCAACAAACACCAAATTATACTAATCCCATTTACCTGCACTTGGCCTGTAGCCTGTTTTGCCTTGACGTTTTAAGCGCTCATCCAGATGTCTCTTAAATGCTGTGAAAGTAGCTGCCCCTACTGCCCTCTCAGGTATCACTTTCCATATTTCTACCACTCTCTGGGTGAAATTTCTTTTGTCAGATTTTCTCTAAGTAAATATTGGTCACTAGGGACCTACCATCCATTGTGTATGTCCTTTCTTTATTAGATACCCAAATATATCACTTCCAACTTATCAGGATTGAATTCCATCTGCCAATGCTTTGCTTGATTACTCTCAGCCCTCAGAATTACTTCAAATTTTCACCTTCACAGAACTGAAAGCACAGAAGAATAGAATTACCTCCACTTTTGAACCACTTTACAAAACAACAACAATATGTTATAAGCTTTCATCACAAGGTGCACAGGGTTTACTGTGTGTTTTTCTTATTCAATCTTTGTGAGTGGGCATTGCTGGCTGAGTCAGCATTTATTGCCCATCCCCATTTGCCCTTGAGAAGATGGTCATGGGCTACCTACTTGAGCTGCTGCAGTCCATGTGGGGTAAAAATATACACAGCTTTGTTAAAAAGGGAGCTCCAGGATTTTGACCTGGCTATAGGTCACTAATGGTGTAAGCAATTAAATTAGATGAGAAAGCCTGGATCCTTTGGAGTATAAGCACCACAGTAAACCAATCGGAATGGTGTGTCTCTGAGTTTTTAAAAATTCATTCATGGGATGTGGGCATCCCTGGTTAGGTCAGTTTTATTTGCCCATCACTAATGGCTCAAAGGGCAATTAAGTGTCACGCACATAGCTGTGGGTCTGAGAGTCACATGTAGGACATTAGTGAAACAGATGGGTCTTTGCAATGACGACAGTGGTAATATGGTCACCATTAATCAGCTTTTTATTCAATATATTTACTGAATTCATATTTCACCATATGCAATGGTATGAGTCAAACCCATGTCCTCAGGATAACATAAAATAAAAAATCTGTGGACTCTGAAGATCTGAAACAAAAACCAAAATTGTTGGAGAAACTCAATATAACAGCACACAAACCAACAGCCACTCTCAGACAACAACTCACCAGGACAAAGGACCTGATACCCAGCATGAGCAAAACCAACGTAGTGTACAAAATCTCATGCAAGGACTGCACAAAACACTACATAGGACAAACAGGAAGACAGCTAACAATCCGTATCCATGAACACCAACTAGCCACAAAACGACACGACCAGCTATCCTTAGTAGCCACCCACGCGGATGACAAGCAACATGAGTTCAACTGGGACAACACTACTATTATAGGACAAGCCAAACAGAGAACAGCCAGGGAATTCCTAGAGGCATGGCACTCATCCACAGAGCTGGAAATGTGTTGCTGGAAAAGCGCAGCAGGTCAGGCAGCATCCAGGGAACAGGAGAATCGACGTTTCGGGCATAAGCCCTTCTTCAGGAATCGACAGATTCTATCAACAAACACATCGACCTGGACCCAATATGCCGACCACTGCAACGGACAGCTGGAACTGACAACCGGAAGCGGCAGAGACAAGCCACTATAAATGCTGGAGGAAACATCACAGAAGCGCTCCACAGGAGGGTCCCAAGCACTGAGGATGTTACCTAGACAGGGGACGAAACGTCTGCAACACAAATTCCCAGCTCGGCGAACAGAACCACAACAGAAACTCAATATGTCTGATAGCACATGTACAGAAAGCAGAGCTAATGTTTTGAGTCTCATGATCCTTCTTCAGAACTCACCCCTTCTTAAGACAAGTCACTGGACTCAAAATGTTTTTTATCCACAGATGCTACCAGACCTGCAGAGTTTCTCCAGCAATTTTTGATCCATGCCCTCAGACCATTTGTCTGGGGTTCTGGATATTACCATGTCACCACTGCCTCCCCACATATACTATATTGTGCATATTGTATACTGTACGTAGCTTTATGTAGTAACCTCCTTGAGCATACAAATCTCTGAGGTATCAGTGTTCCTCCATTTTTGGGATTGTTTGCATTCTTAGTTTTAATCACTTCACCACATGCCTTCAGCTCCTAAGGCCATAACTTTAAAATTTGATCCCTACACTTCTTCACCTTTTTACTTTACTTTCGGTTGTCAGATGGACCCTTGCCATCATATTCATCGCGTTAGATTTGCTGCCAACATCATCCTTCAGGGTTGGTGTTGACAAAGCTTGGTTCAAAGCAGTGCAGGAGAACTGCATGGTATTTCATGTTCTTGTCATAATACAATATGTAGTTGATTTCATAATAGCAACTATGAGTAAGTTGGATCAATAAGCTGGAAATTGTTACAGGGACTGTGAGGAAAGTTGGTCTTACTCCTTTGAGACCCTAAGCTGTTCCCTACCCATCCATGTATGTGACAACATCATATCAGGTTGTGCTAATGCACTCATCGCAATTAACCCTTTCAGACTTTTCCACTCTTAGAAAACAATTTCCTCCTTTAAGACATTACTTCTGTGATGGCACTATGGCTTTCAGAGTTGCAGTTTGTCCTTGTTTCTTTTATGAAGAAAAGTTGAGAAAGAGGTGGTGAGTAGTCTACTCAGAGCCAATAGATTAAACAGGTTGTAAGGCCTGGGGTTTCTTTTAAAAAGTTGGAATGATGGAAGCAGCCTGAATGTGTGGGGTCAAGCTCCCACAGAACCAGGATTTTTTAGTTTTAGTTTTTCAGCAGCAGTTTCTGTTGGGGTCTTGAAGCTGGATTTGGGAGCTGTCTTTCCTCTTTCTGTTCAAGCTAAAAGCTGGGGTTCTTTTCCTGCTGTTTGAATTGCATGTGAGACCATCTATTTGTGTACTATATTGGAACAGTTACTGTTTAGTAGTTAAAGAATCTATTGTTTTATTACATTTTCCAATAGAGTTAAGTTATTCCAATTTTTTCTTTTGCTGTATTTTAACTACAGTGTATAAAGAAAGTTAGTTTTGTTTCAAGACTGGTGATTTGACCTATCAAATTGTATCTAGAATGCAACGCCTAGCACTTACCTTTAAAATAAGAAAATGTTAGGGTCTGGGCTATCTTCTTAATACATTTTGGTGGGCTTTGGTCTGGTCCATAGCACTTCAAACCTATCTACTTCAATAATCTTTAAGTCACCTGACATATTAATGCTAGGGGACGTGGTGCTATAGTGGACATGTCAATGGACTATAACTCCAGAGGGCCAAGATAATACTTAGGGGTCATGAGTTTAAATCCCACCTTAGCTGAGAGTCAAATTCAATACATTCCACAATTAAAGCAGAAAATGGTGACCATGCAACAATTGTCATGAAAGCTTATCTGGTTCACTAATATGCTTTCGGTAAAGATATCTGCTATCCTTACCGGGCCTGGCTTATATGTGACTCCAGACCAAGGGCCACGTGGTTGAATCATAGCTGCCTTCTGAAATGACCTAACAAGCCACTCAGTTCAAGGATAGTTAGAAACGGGCATTACTGCAAAGATAGCTGATTACTGTGTGATGTGGTCTATCTAAAACGGAGGTCCAGTAAATGTCTCCAGTACACTCCATCTTCACAATGCCAGTGCTAACAAGGAACTGATACCCTCCTGGATGGCCAGATGCTGAGGCACAATCTGTATCCTCTTTACCCTCACAGGACTCCCATATACAGACATCACCTTGTCAAAACTAGATTAGAATAAAATTAAAACCCACAGCCACCTCCTTAATAAACTGGACAGGACCTCATGGAGCTCACAGGTCAAAATGCTAAGCCACAATGCTCTTCCTGTCACGTATGTAACAGCAGAGTACTGTACCACTGTCTGGTATCAATGTATCCAACTAAATGTATCGATGTGCAACTCAGTTCAATAATACTCACACTTTGACCAACTCATCTCCGTTTGGCTCCCAACCCTGAACAAAATTACTTCCCCATCACGACTCCAACATCAGGAGAGGAATTACAACAGCTAAGCTACTGGAGAAGATCTACTCCAATCCAAGCCTAATCCTACTTGACGACCATGTCAACCTGCCAACACTACAACTTCTCTCACACTACTGTCTATGATCAAGCAGTAACAGCTGAGGACTGAGAGCAAGAGGATTGACAGGAGAAAGCATTTACCAGAAACTGATGCAGTCCTTCTATATGTTTAGCTATTGTTAAAAAAAATCATTGACCTGGGTTCTTATTAAGTTGGATATCTGGGAGTTTATTAATAATTAAGTACATACACAAAACACCATCTCAAACATTTTTGCAATGGCATTTATATGTTTACTTACATTACTGTTATAATACATATATAGCTGACTAACAGATTGACTGGCTAATAACTAAGTACAATAAAATGGAAAGTTGTTATAATAGAAGATCACATGTTGTAATGTCATCCAACTATCATAAAGGTGCAATGCTTTTCTGAGATCTGTGCAGTAGTGCAACAGAAAGCATAGGGTAGACCCTGCAGCTTGTCTACCTCACTTTGATCTCCAATGGTAACAGGGGTCCATCAGGAGAATCCCTAAGTCTATTCAGGTTGCAGCTTTGGGGCCTGTTCAAACAATGATTCACATTATTGAGGATTTAGACAATTTTGTTTAGCTATTGACAATGTTATTGGTGGACTCTTTGACTATTTTCACGCTAAATACAAATAGCAGGAGGAGGCACTGAGAAGGGTATCCTTCGCGAATGGGAATGCTGGCTGGTTTCTTCCTTACTAAGAATAATGGGCTTAATTATAGATATTTTAAATCAACTTATTCCGATATGTTATTACACACCTCTAGAGTAGGTGGGACTTGATCCTGGGCCTCCTGGCCAAATGATAGGGTCAATATCATCCTGTCTCAAAAGCCCTCTATGGATTTGATTGTAAGATGTCTGGCAGACATCAGCTAAGTTAACACTGACCAGCATTTGAAATGAAAGCTCCCAACAACCATCATAAAATGCTACATTGCATAACAAAGTTACCAGCTGGGCTCAGCAAGTTCAGAAATTTGCACATTCTCCCCGTGTCTGCGTGGGTTTCCTCCGGGTGCTCCAGTTTCCTCCCACAGTCCAAAGATGTGCAGGTCAGGTGAATTGGTCATGCTAAATTGCCTGTAGAGCTAGGTGCATTAGTTAGGGGGAATGGGTCTGGGTGGGTTACTCTTCGGAGGGTCGGTGTGGACTAGTTGGGCTGAAGGGCCTGTTTCCACACTGTAGGGAATCTAATCTAAAATAAGGCTTTCTTCAATATTAGTGCTGTGCAAAGCAGTTAGCATCTGAAAGGGTTAACTGACATCATGAGATAAACTCCATCCATCAAAATAAAAAAAAAGTTCCTGAGAGGTGATAAACAATTGTTCTAAGTTGAAAGATCAGTTCTAGTGCTAAATTCATGCAGTGAACAGTCATATTTATTTACTCTTAAATTGACCCTAATGTTCTAGTCTCCAAAGGAATGTGAATCAGATGTAATGTAGTGACCTACAAGAACTATGTAAGAAAATCCTATCTTATTTTTCATGATTGAGCCTGTCTTCTGCCAAACACTTTGTGTGAGCACCTTCCTTGTTGGTATCAGTAATTTAGAATGATACCAATGAGAAGAATTAGTGGCAATGAATCGACCCAAGACATCTCATACTGGTACCAGTGAACATGAGCACAGATGCCATGGTGTCAGAGGGGTGGAGGATTTTGCCATCTACGTAATTTGGAGGTCTGATCCAACCTGACAATGACATTAGTGACCACTGTAATTGCTCCTTACTTTTAAAATCAAGATCGCCTTTATTGACTTGTGACTGAATGTATTTAAAATGCTGAAAGACACAAATCATAGAGTTGTGAACAGTACAACTTAGGATAAGATAAAATTCAAAGTCCTTTGTTGCTTCATTTCCTATACGCAGCCATGTGCTAATATACCTCAATAATTGTAAAAAGCCTTGACATTTGTGAAAGGCACTCCATAAAGCTTTGTTCTTTCTTTCACCTCAACTTATACTCGAAATTCAAAGAACATTTTTCACTGGAATATATGGAACAATCTCCCAGCAAAAGCAATTAATACTGTGACAATTGACTCTTTTCAAAAGATACACATACTCAGTTAAGAATAGAACTGAAATTATCAGTAGATGTTTATACACAATAGATTAAGTGCTGGATAGGATATAGTTTTCCAGTTATTTTCACATCTGATGCTCTGCATATGTAAAAGCTGCATTTAAAAAGTGCAGAATCCTATCAAATATTCATGTTCTGCAGGAATTCAGGTATTGGTGTAAGCAGCTTGTTTTCAACCTTTTATAGATCAATAGCTGATTGCAGTTCACAGTTTGGAACTGAAACATGTGGAACAGGAAGAGTGATTCATGATCACACCAGTGCTGGGAGCAGGAAGAGGCAATATCCTAAGCAGACAAACTTCCATTTTTGTTCCCCTAGTTTTACAGAAAATATTCTACTCTGGTTCGATTCTTGATCTACACCTAGTTGACCTGGCTTTGGGTAAGCAGTGAAGAAAAGAAGGAAACATAAAACAGACAGGGATCCATCTTGCCATCATGGTGGCTCAGTGGTTCGCACTGCTGCCTCACAGTGCCAGGGACCTGGGTTTGATTCCAGCCTTGCGTGATTGTCTGTGTGGAGCTTGCATTTTCTCCCCATGTCTGCATGGGTTTTCTCTGGTTGCTCCAGTTTCCACCCACAGGAATGTGCAGGTTTGGTGGATTGGCCATACGAAATTGCCCATAGTGTTCAGTGCTGTGCAGGTTGGGTGCATTTGTCACGGGGAAATGTAGGATGATAAGGTAGGGGAATGGGTTTGGGTGGGATAGACTTCAGAGGGTTTGTATGGGCTTGTTGGACTGAAGGGCCGGCTTCCACAAAATAGGGATTCTATGATTCTATGATAGGGTCTGCCTTGTCCTATTGTGCGGCGGCACGGTGGCTCGGTGGTTAGCACTGCTGCCTTATAGCAATAGGGACCCGGTTTCGATTCCAGCCTCGGGCAACTGTCTGTGTGGAGATTGCACATTCTCCCTGTGTCTGCGTCGGTTTCCTCCACAGTCCAAAGATGTGCAGGTTAAGTGAATTGGCTGTGCTAAACTGCCCACAGTGTACCGGTATGGTTAGGTACATGAGTCAGTGGTAAACATAGGGAAATGGATTTGGGTGGGTTACTCTTGGGAGGGTTGGTCTGGACTTGTTGGGCCGAGGGCCTGTTATCACACAGTAGGAATTCTAATTCTCCATGTGTCTATGCGATTTTTCTCTGGTTTCATCCCACAATCCAATTAGGTGAATTGACCATGCTAACAATTGCCCATAGTGTCCAGGGATGTATAGGTTAGTGATAGGAAAAATGCAGGGTTTCAGGGATTGGGTATGGGGGTGAGTGTGGATGGGATGCTTTTTCTGTGTGGACTTGTTGGGCCAAATGGCCTGTTTCCACACTGTATGGATTTCTATGGAAGCTAAACAGTATACATGGACATATCAATGATAAGTGAGGATGGGAGAGTGATAGATACTATGATAGAAGAGGGAATCACTATATCCTTTGTGATCTATACACTGTATCAGAGACCGGGGGTAAGAGGGAGAGAAGTAAAAAGTTAATAGAATTGCAGTGCATTTCAATGGAAGGCTTGTTTCTCTAATGGAAGAGATGCCCACCAATGATTCAATCAAACACTGATCTTTTTGCGTTGGACTGCACTGAAGAAATAAAATCAAAGAGTTCCTTGGCAGCTCCCACATATAACCCATTGGGTGTTGTGACAAATATCAAGAAAAATTTTGGTTAGTCATGTTATTATGCACACAAATTACTTATGACTAGATTTTCTTTAATTTGTTTATGGGACATATATGTTGTTTTGGATGTAGGTTTGCTCGCTGAGCTGAAAGGTTCATTTCCAGATGTTTCATTACCCTACTAGGTAATATCTTTAGAGGGCCTCATGAGAAGCAATGCTGAAAATTCCTGCTTTCTATTTATATATTTGGGTTTCTTTGGGTTGGTGATGCCATTTCTTGTGGTGAAGTTATTTCCTGTGGTGAAGTCACTTCCTGTTCCTTTTCTCAGGGGGTGGTAGATGAGGTCTAACTTGATGTGTTTGTTGATAGAGTTCCGGTTGGAATGCCATGATTCTAGGAATTCTCGTGCGTGTCTTTGTTTGGCTTGCCCTAGGATGGATGTGTTGTCCCAGTCGAAGTGGTGTCCTTCCTCATCTGTATGGGTCATGTCTTTTTGTGGCTAATTGGTGTTCATGTATCCTGTTGGCTAGTTTTCTGCCTGTTTGTCCAATGTAGTGTTTGTTACAGTCCTTGTAAATGACGTTAGTTTTGTTCATTGTCTGTATAGGGTGTTTCAAGTTCATTAGCTGCTGTTTTAGTGTGTTGGTGGGTTTGTGGGCTACCATGATGCCAAGGGGTCTGGCAGTCATTTCTGAGACGTCTTTGATGTAGGACAAGCCAAACAAAGACATGCATGAGAATTCCTAGAAGCATGGCATTCCAACCGGAACTCTATCAACAAATACGTCAAGTTAGACCCGATCTACCACCCCTTGAGAAAAGGAACAGGAAGTGACTTCGCCACAGGAACTGACATCACCAACCCAAAGAAACCCAAATATATAAATAGAAAGCAGGAATTTTCAGCATTGCTTCGCACGAGACCCACTGAAGATATTACCAAAATAGGGTAACAAAATGCCTGGAAATGAACTTTACAGCTCAGCGAGCAAATCTACAACCAAAACCCCAACCTGAGCTACAAATCTTCTCAAAACTCGCTAATATCTGTTGTTATTAAGTGTAGCATGTATTGTCCATTTCTGGTTGCCCTTGGAAGGATGATGGAGCCATCTTGATTGCAACCTGCTAGGCCATTTCAAAGGGCAGTTAAAGTCAACTACATTGCTGTGGGTCTGGAGTCACTGGGAGGCCAGACTGTTTAAGGATGGTAGATTGCTTACCTGAAGGAGATTAGTAAACTGGATATTACAATCTGGTAGTTTCATTGTCACCATTACTGAGGCTAACTTTCTGAGCCAGACTTATTTAATGAACTTAATTTAAAAACCCAAGTTCTTGTGGTGGATTTTGAATTTGTGTCTCTGGTTCATTGACCTAAATGAAGAGAGGTATACTATATTAGGCACATTGGGTACAAAGACTGATTCAGAAAGACAACCCAGCAATGAGAGATTTTATGACTAGATTGTATCAGCTAGCCCTTTTTAAACCAGTCACAAACCTAATTCTGTCAGCTTTGCAATGATGTAGTTAACCTGCAATGGTTAACCTACATTTGCAAATTAAGCCTTTAAGGCTTCAATCGCAGGATGATAACACATTACACTCTGATGGAGTATGGGCACTTGAAAAAGTGCTAATGCAAAATAACTCCTTTGCATGTTGGATTTATTTATTTTTGGAGGTTAATTGTATATAATTTAGCCAATCTTCATTTTATAGATTTCCCTATTAGCACTACCTATCCACCCCGATCTCAAATCTCTCAGCTCCAACACTCTCCCTTAACCTGGACCCCCGCGCCCCCCAACCTCTGGCTCTTTACCTGCACTCGATCTATTAATTGAGAACTGTTGACATAACATTAGTTACCTCAATTTTTCTGACCCCTTTATCCAATTCAACCTATCTCCCTCTGAACTGACTGCACTTAGAACCAACCCTGAGTTAACTATAAATAAGTACAAGTGTATTATCATTACCTGTATCCAATGTTTCTGTATGTGGGTGTGCGTTTGATGTATCAACTTGGGTAAGTGTGTGAGATGAATGATCATCTTTAACTTCCAGCTTGTAAGACCATAAGACCTAGGAGCAGAAATTAGGCCATTCAGCCCATCAAGTCCACTCGGCCATTCAATCATGGCTCATAAGTTTCTCAACTCCATTCTCCTGCTTTCTCCCCGTAACCCTTGATCCCGTTGATACTCGAGAATTTATCTATTTCAGTCTTAAATGCACTCAGTGACCTGGCTTCCACTGCCTTCTGTGGAAATGGATTCCAGAGATTCACCACTCTCTGGCTGAAGACGTTTCTCCTTATTTCCATTCTAAAAACTCTTCCCTTTACTTTGTGGCTATGCCCTCAAGTCCAAGTTCTCCTACCAATGGAAACATCTTCCCAACTTCTCATCTGCCCAAGCCATTCAGTATTCTGTATGTTTCAGTTAGATCCCCCCCATCCTTGTAAACTCCATTGAGTATAAAGCCAGAGTCCTCAAACATTCCTCATATCTTAAAGCTTTTCATTCCTAGAACCATTCCCGTGAACCTCCTCCGAACATGCTTGACAGCCAGTACATTCTTCCTGAGTTATGAGTGCTCAAAACTGCACAAAATACTCCAAGTGTGGTCTAATGAAACTCTACTGCTAATACAGAGTCATAGAGTCATAGAGAGGTACAGCGTAGAAACAGACCCTTTGATCCAACCTGTCCATGCTGACCAGATATCCCAACCCAATCTAGTCCCATCTGCCAGTACCCGGCCCATATCCCTCCAAACACTTCCTATTCATATACCCATCCAGATGCCTCTTAAATGTTGCAATTGTACCAGCCTCCACCACTTTCTCTGGCAGCTCATTCCATACCCGTACCACCCTCTGTGTGAAAAAGTTACCCTTTAGGTCTCTTTTATATCTTTCCCCTCTCACCCTAAACCTATGCCCTCTAGTTCTGGATTCACCGACCCCAGGGAAAAGACTTTGCCTATTTATCCTATCCATGCCCCTCATAATTTTGTAAACCTCTATAAGGTCACCCCTCAGCCTCCGACACTCCAGGGAAAACAGCCCTAGCCTGTTTAGCCTCTCCTTATAGCCCAAATCCTCCACACCCTGGCAACATTCTTGTAAATCTTTTCTGAACCCTTTCAAGTTTCACATCTTTCCAATAGGAAGGAGACCAGAATTGCATGCAATATTCCAACAATGGCCCAACCCCATCTGGTCCAGATCCTGAGGTAACCCTCTTCGCTGTCCACTACACCTCCAATTTTGGTGTCATCTGCAAACTTACTAACTGTACCTCTTATGCTTGCATCCAAATCATTTATGTAAATGACAAAAAGTAGAGGGCCCAGCACCGATCCTTGTGGCACTCCACTGGTCACAGGCCTCCAGTCTGAAAAACAATTCTCCACCACCACCCTCTGCCTTCTGCCTTTGAGCCAGTTCTATATCCAAATGGTTAATTCCTCCTGTATTCCATGAGATCTAACCTTGCTAATCAGTCTCCCATGGGGAACTTTGTCGAACGCCTTACTGAAGTCCATATAGATCACATCTACTGCTCCTCCCGCATCACTCCTCTTTGTTACTTCCTCAAAACACTCAATCAAGTTTGTGAGACATGATTTCCCACACACAAAGCCATGTTGACTACCCCAAATCAGTCCTTGCCTTTCCAAAAACATGTACATCCTGTCCCTCAGAATTCCCTCCAACAACTTGTCCACCACCGAGGTCAGGCTCACCGGTCTATAGTTTCCTGGCAGTTCCTTACCACCCTTCTTAAACAGTGGCACCACCTTAGCTAACCTCCAGTCTTCCGGCAACTCACCTGTGACTATCGATGATACAAATACCTCAGCAAGAGGCCCAGCAATCACTTCTCTAGCTTCCCACAGAGTTCTTGGGTACACATGATCAGGTCCTGGGGAATTATCCACTTTTACCCGTTTCAAGACATCCAACACTTCCTCTTCTGTAATCTGGACATTTTGCTCAACTGTTCTCCAAGGACAAGAAAAGAAATTCCTCTTTCCATAAAAAACATACTTGGCAGAAAGTACATACATTCTGTCTGTGTCAAATGTCAAGTGAGTTGAGAAACAGTGATAAACAGATAGACCCCAAACAGATGGATAAAAGGCAACTTAATGTAACTGGGTCAATCAAATGACTAGATGGCATTATTGGCGGAATGGCCCAAAACAATTTACTAGATTGCAACATCGGCTGAGTGGATCAAGTATATGATTAGAAGAGTTCATTAATGGCACATTTTTAAAATCATAAATTTATTTGGAAGAAACGTAATTGGCTTTTTATGCTCTCAGTTATGTTTTCAGTGGAAGATGAGATGGGGGATGTTGACTAATTGCATTTTGAGTTTAAACATTAATTACTATTGTAGTTCCATAGATAGCACAAGTCAGATAGATACACATTCCCAGTAATAATCATTTCAACTTTTCCTGTAACGAGTATCTTATCTTCTGAGTTCTCAAATTCTGTCCATCATCTAAAAGGTACAAGTCAGGAGTGTGATGGAATACTCCCCACTAGCCTGGATAAGTGCATGTCCAACAACACTCAAGCTTGACACTATCCAGGACAAAGCAGCTCACTTGCTTAATATCCCATCCACCACCTTGAACATTCACTCTCTCCACCTCTGATGTTCAGTTGCAGCAGTGTCACCAATCTACAAGATGCACTGCAGAAATTCACCGTATCTACTTTGACAGCATCTTCCAAAGCCATGACCTCTATTGACTCAAAGGATAAAGGCAGCACATGAATGAGTGCAACTTTGCCTGAATATTCCCCTTCAAGTCACACATTATCTTGACTTGGAGCTATATTGCTGTTCCTTCGCAGTTGCTGGATCAAAATCCTGAAACTTGTTGCTTAACAGCGCAATGGGTGCATCAGATGAACTGCAATGATTCAAGTGACTCATTACCACTTCTCAAGGGCAGTTGGAGATAGGCAATAGTTCCGGTCTTACCAATGATGTCATTCCAAGAAGATATAAACAAAAACTGTTTAGGATATAGAACAGCAAATCAACCACATCAAGCTCAATGGATAGTGTTGGATTGGACTTGTGTGAAGCATAACAGCAGCACAGACCAGCTGGGCTAAATAATCTGCTTTTATTGTGCGTATTTAATGTAATTCTATTAATATTGCTCTGTAATATAATTATGATCCAGGACATTTAACTTTGGGCTTGTTAAGAAGAATGTGAAATCTATTTAGATATGTTTTGTCATTCAATTACAGCCAACAACCAGATGTAACACAAGTTTGCAAAATGATGAGCTTGTAGATTATCTGAAGCCAATAAAATGTTCATTAATTATAAAGGGGCTGGCTCTATCTGTATTTTGTTGTATTCAATTAAACATTATTGATCACCAGATCATAGATTTACAGCTTTACTGTCTCATGCAAGGGAGCTTTCTCTATTAGGCCAGTCAATCATTCCTTCAATTAATAGATAGGTTTTTCAAATTCAGGTCCCTGAGGGGAATTTTATCTAAAATTCAAATTTGTAAACACTTTCTCCATTCATTGATTATTGGAACATTACTTCTGTTCCTGTATCTATTGTATGAACTATTTTTTTTGACACAAAGAGTAGGTTTCTCTTTCAGCTTTATAAGACTTTGGTTAGGCCACACTTGGAATATTGCATTCAATTCTGGTCACCACATTATTGGAAGGATATGGAGACTTTGCAGAAAGTGTAAAGAGGTTGACCAGGATATTCCCTGGTTTAGAGAGAAAGAGCTATAAGGAGAGGCTAGAAAAATTTGGGTTGTTTTCACTGGAGCAGAGGTGGCTGTGGGGAGACTTGATAGAAGCCTATAAAATTATGAGATGCACAGAAAGGGTTGATGGTCAGAATCTTTTTCCCAGAGTTGAAATGTCTAATACTAGGGACATGCATTTAAGGTGAGAGGAGATGTGTGGGGCAGCTTGTTTTACACAGAATGGTAGGAGTCTGGAACGCACTACCAGGGGTGGTGATGGTGGGTGTGGTGGGTAGCGCAGATACTATGGGGACATTTAAGGGACTTTTAGGTAAGCACATGACTCTGCAAAGAATGGAGGGATATGAACCAAGGGCAGGCAGAAGGGATGAATTTAATTTGGCTTCCTGTTTGACACAACATTGTTCCTGTGCTGTAATGTTCTATGTACTATGGTAGGTCTTTTTCCTAGTGTTAGGAAGAGGAAACCTTTACTGGGAGGTCAGGATTTTCTTCTTTTTGAGGCTTGTGACTATTTGTACTTCTCTTCACCATTCACTGTAACCAAGAACATAATTGATAGCTCTTTGGGCATTGAGAAGATAAAGAGATATGGGGATAGATCAGAAATGTGGATTGAGGTAGAGATCAGAAATGTGGATGGAGGTAGACCATCGACATGGCCTTTTTAGAAGGCTTGAAAGTCCACATGGCCTCTTTTTGTTATGATTCCTTATATTCTTATTGGCAGGAGTCTTGGAGAGTGTTTTAATATTTGCGGAGGTTTCCCTACACAGGATTGTTTGATATGAATCACTTACAGAAAGTGATATGGGACAGTAGGTGTTTAGTTACTCATCTTAATGAATCATAAGTGGGTGTTTTTTATTTAACAATTCATAAAGTTTCATCCATTTTGCTTGTTTCCTGCCTGAGCTGACTACGCTTGTTTCTATTGCCACTTTTAAAATATTTCCCATCTATGTTTTTGAAGAGGCAGAACATCAGCGCTGTGTTAACAACATGTTATCCTTTGGAAGTGAGGTTAGTGATGTTTGGTGGGGCGGGGGGAAGGGTCATCAATTTAACATAATCTCTGACGACAACACATTTAAGGCGAAGAGACTGAGGAAAGATGTTAAGGGATTTCTTTCTTGCATTGTACGGATGAGGAAAAGGGCTCTGGACAGGATGAGCCAGCTGACCATGGCACCATGGTGCAGAAGGCCATTCAAGAGGGGGGAGCAAAAAGACAAGTAGTTGTTATAGGGGATTCGATAATTAGGGGGACAGATAGTATCCTTTGCAAGCCGGATCGGGAGTCTCGCATGGTGTGTTGCCCACCCGGGTGCCAGGGTGCCGGACATCTCCAACCGGCTTGAAAGGATATTGGAGCAGGAGGGGGAGGATCCAGTTGTTGTGGTCCACATTGGGACTAATAACATAGGCAAAGCTAGGGTGGAGGACCTGTTTGGCGATTATCAAGCACTAGGAAGGAAATTGAAGTACAGGTCCTCAAGGGTCATAATCTCCGGATTACTGCCCGAGTCACATGCCAATTGGCATAGGGATAAGAAAATTAGGGAAGTAAACACGTGGCTAAGGGATTGGTGTGGGAAAGAGGGATTCCACTTCATGGGGCATTGGCATCAGTTTTGGAACCGGGGTGATCTGTATCGTTGGGACGGTCTCCACCTGAACCGAT
>NC_057712.1:121978783-121979293 GCF_004010195.1 Chiloscyllium plagiosum
GGTGGTCAGTAGGACTTTAAACTTCTGAGTTGGGAGGAAGGGAAAGTGAAAGCGACAGGGTGTATGGAGTTAAATGGAAAGATAAGCAGCAGGATAGCCTGTCTGCAGGCGGATTTAAACTTGAGGCAGACTGGGAATGCAAATAAAAGAAGGATAATTTAGGACATCTTATGACTTCCAATATCTCTAATGATAAGAAAGTTAGCATTAAGGCATTTTACCTGAATGCTCGTAGCATTTGTAACAAAGCAGATCAACTAATGGCACAGATCATCGTGAATGATTACGATGTGGTAGGCATCACAGAGACGTGGTTGCAGGGGGTGTCAGGACTGGCAGTTAAACATCCAAGGATTTTCAACTTATCGAAAAGACAGGGAGGCGGGCAGAGGGGGCGGGGTTGCCTTGTTAGTTAAGAACAAAATTAAATCTATGGCACTGAATGACATAGCCTCGGATGATGTGGAGTCTGTGTGGGTGGAATTGAGGAACCACAAAGGCAAAAAAAAC
>NC_057712.1:121981975-121990095 GCF_004010195.1 Chiloscyllium plagiosum
CGCTAAATGTCTTCAAGGCCGAGATTGATAAATTCTTGATGTCACAAGGAATTAAGGGCTACGGGGAGAATGCAGGTAAGTGGAGTTGAAATGCCCATCAGCCATGATTGAATGGCGGAGTGGACCCGATGGGCCGAGTGGCCTTACATCCACTCCTATGTCTTATGGTCTTATGGTCTTATAAGGTTCAAGAATGGATTACTTTACCTCAAAAGACATTAGAGGCTGAGACCTTCCTTTAATGAAATATGGGCATTGTTTGCTAAGGTAACAGTTTGAGCATTTGCTGGGGAGCTGCCTTATTGATGTGTAAACAGTTTGTAAGGCCATTTCAGAGACAGTTCAGAGTCAACCACATTGATAGCTCTTCAATCATATGTAGGCCAGACAAGGTAAGGATCGCAGAAATGGTAGACACATAGGACCTATGTAGTTCCCTATAGACACACAATTTATTTGGATGAAGTGAGTGGAATTAAACAAGAAGTTGGTTAATAATTAGAGTGGTGCTGGAAAAGCACAGCAAGTCAGGCAACACCCGAGGACAGGAAAATCGATGTTTCGGGCAAAAGGCCTTCATCAGCCATTCCTGATGAAGGGCATTTGCCCGAAATGTCGATTTCAATGCTCCTCGGATGCTGCCTGACCTGCTGTGCTTTTCCAGCACCACTGTAATCTTGACTCCAATCTTCAGCATCTGCAGAACCCCCTCTCCACCAAGAAGTTGGTTAATGTTCACCCAGGGGGTGAGTTGGGCCTCAATTTGAGGAAGACATTGTTGGAAGTATACAGATGATTGTGCATCTGTGGTGAAAAGTATAGTGTTAGGTTTAGAAAGTTCCAACTGCAACTGTTGGATAGCTCGAATAAATGCAGTGTTTCTTGCCTTTTTTTTTCAGATTTCTATTATAAACACCAAAGGTTAAATGTTGGTTAGACAGAGTGCAAGAATAAATTCTTCCAGTTCAAGTTTTGTTTTTATTGACAGATCTCAAAGCCCCAACCAGACTGCGTAGTTGCTCCATATAGTTATTTTAATTAACCTGATTCATAAATGTTGTCATACAGCTCCAGGACAAAAGAGATATGCACATGAATCTTCTGGCTCAGAGGTAAGGAGCACCACGAGGCCCTGTCAAGTGCTCTTGAACATAGAACACATAACTGTGCATCACAGGAAGAGGCCTATCAGCCCACAATGTCTGTGTTGACTATGATGCTATTCTAAACTAATTCCATCTGCCTGCACATTGTCCATATCCCTCTATTCCCTGTCTGTGTAAATGCCTCTTAAACTTTGCTAACTTATCTGCTTCTACCATCTCCCTGGCAATATGTTCCAGGCACCTACCACCCAATACACAAAAAACTTTCCTTGCACGTCTCCTTTAAACTTTCCCCCTCTCATTCAAAGTTTGTGAGAAGATTTGTAGCTCGGGTGCTCGTTGTTGTGGTTCTGTTCGCCGAGCTGGGAATTTGTGTTGCAGACGTTTCGTCCCCTCTCTAGGTGACATCCTCAGTGCTTGGGAGCCTCCTGTGAAGCGCTTCTGTGATCTTTCCTCCGGCATTTGTAGTGGTTTGAATTCGTTTCGTGGCTAGTTGGTGTTCATGGATGTGGATCGTTAGCTGTCTTCCTGTTTGTCCTATGTAGTGTTTTGTGCAGTCCTTGCATGGGATTTTGTACACTACATTGGTTTTGCTCATGCTGAGTATCGGGTCCTTCGTTCTGGTGAGTTGTTGTCTGAGAGTGGCTTTTGGTTTGTGTGCTGTTATAAGTCCTAGTGGTCGCAGTAGTCTGGCTGTCAGTTCGGAAATGCTCTTGATGTATGGTAGTGTGGCTATGGAACGAGGACGTGCCACAACCCAAAGGACTAGCCACACTACCAAACATCAAGAGCATTTCTGAACTGACAGCCAGACTACTGTGACCACTAGGACTCATAACAGCACTGAGGATGTCACCTAGACAGGGGACGAAACATCTGCAACACAAATTCCCAGCTCGGCGAACAGTTCCCCCTCTCATGTTAAACGTATGGCACATTAGTATTTGACATTTCCACTCTAAGAAACAGATTCCATCTATCCACCCTATCTATGCCCTCATGATTTTAATTAACTTTTATCAGACCGCCTCTCAGCCTCTAACCTCGAACAAAACCAGTCTGAGTTTGTTCAACCTCTCCTTACAATTAATACTCTCCAGTCCAAGGTCACCCAATTATCTCTTAATTATGACAGAACCATTATCCATTTATAGTTCCATTTGGTGACAGACATTTAGGCCAGACCCTGCTAGCTGATAACACATTCCCCATTTCTCTTTTCTGAATCAAATTCATAGATATGCAATAATATCAAGAAACAAACAAAACATAAATAAACATTGACAACATATTGTGCAGAACGACAACATATTTTCCCATTTCCTTTTTCTGAGAGTACATAAAAGTTTTTCGAGCATTTCTAATAATTTATTAGAGCTTGCATCTTTCTTTGTAAAGCTAACGGATAGCTGGCTGCGGCTAAACTTCATTCTCCAGCGTGTGTTCTAAGTCTACAATATCAATTCACAGTCATTTTGGGTTTGCAACCAATAGTTCAACTGTTCAATTGATTTTGCAGATCCTCCATTTCATTTTAGAAGCTGCTGCATCTTTTAGTGAGGCTGTCTTTAACTAAAAGCACTTGAGCTACCATTTGAAATGTGATTGCTGATGCAGCATATCTATTTCCAATCAATGTACTTAAAAGCCCCAGGAACCTAACGTGCAAATTTGAACTTTCTTTTAAGCTCTTTTATGGCAATGTTTCAAAGTCATTGCTACTACAACAGGAATATATCATCTACACGCATCATAAATACACCTGAAATCAGCCCGTCCTGATACTAATAAAATGTTACAGTGTTTGTTTTCAAATGGAGACAACCTAATTTAATAAGATGGAGGTTTTTGAGAAATTCTAAAGTCTTGAGGCATCATTCAAACCATCTAAGTATTTATTTAATTTCCAGAGTGTTCCCAGTCCTTCTGAGCTGATTTCCTTGCAATAAAATGTAGCTTCATCATCAACTGATCAAAGTATTTGTTGCTAACAGAGCCATGAAAACCTTTAAAATCATTTTTCATGCTCTGGGTGATTCTACTCGTATTTTGGTCCCCCAGTTTTCTTTAAAACCTTATGCCATTAGCCCAGCTTTAGCATCCTATGTCCCATCTGAAGGCAGATTTTTCAGGCCTACCCATCTAAGTGATAGGGTTGCTTTTCCCCCACCTGGTGTCTCTGCACACAACCTAAATTCTCCCCAGTTTTGTAATTCTTCCCATTTGGCATCTTTTATTAAACTTGTCTTCGAATGCATTCATAGACATTAAGACTTCTTGATCACATTAGCTTCTGTTCCTGACACTATTTCTAGTTTATATTCCTTGACTGTATTAAGCCACACTCTCAACCCTTCCTTCTATCTCTTTCTGGACATTTTCTATTTAAATTCCCCTATTAATAGAATTCCTTTCAACAGGTCATGATTTAGGGACATGTTTTTCTGAACTTGGGTTGCATTTTCTTGATTGCTATCTTTGTATTTTATGTTCCCAAATCCATATGCCTAACCTTTTATCTTTCATCCTGTATGTCAACCAGTTGTGATATTTTCTAGTGACATTCCCTGCTCTACTTATAGTCCCATTTCTCCCCTTCTGGTAAATATTTGACTTTAGTACCAATTTTGACAGTGGTCTTTTGAGACTAATAGTTTCTCCTTGACTATCATAACATTTCTGTTCTTCATCAGTCAGCAGTCTAATCTTCATAGCAGTAGAACAGGTCAATGGGCAAAATACTCGGATCCTTATTTTCCAAAGTCAAAAAGTGTGGTGCTAGAAAAGCACAGCTGGTCAGGCAGGATCCAAGGAGCAGGAGAGTCGACGTTTGAAACATAAGCTCTTCATTAGGAATGATGAAGAGCTTATGCTCGAAACGTCAACTCTCCTGCTCCTTGGATGCTGCCTGACTGGCTGTGCTTTTCCAGCACCGGACGTTTTGACTCTGATCTCCAGCATCTGCAGGCCTCACTTTCTCCTCCTTACTTTCCAAAACTCCCTTAGAATCTGATAATTACAATCCATAACAAGCAACTTTGAAAACTGTACCCAAACAATCTGATTCCCATATTTTACTATTAATATCTTTCCATGTTTATCAATTATCTTCCTCAGACCTCTCCACTTTATAAGACCCTCCTTTTTTTATAATAAACCATATCTCTCAGATTGAAACTAGTTTGTTATAGATCAGAGGAGAAAGTGAGGACTGCAAATGCTGGAGATCAGAGCTGAAAATGTGTTGCTGGAAAAGTGCAGCAGGTCAGGCAGCATCCAAAGAACAGGAGAATCGACGTTTCAGGCATAAGCCTTCCTGAAGAAGGGCTTATGCCCGAAACGACGATTCTCATGTTCCTTGGATGCTGCCTGACCTGCTGCGCTTTTCCAGCAACACATTTTCAGCTGTTATAGATCAGACCAAACCAAACCCCCTCAAAATGTATTAAGAACATAATCCAGACACTAACTTCTTATTTTAAAAGCAAGTGCCAGGAGTTGTGTTTCAGATACAATTTGATTGGTCAAACCACCAGTCTTGAAGCAAAATATACTTTATCCATACATTGTAGTTAAAATACAACAAAAGAAAGAAGAAATTGGGATAACAACTCTAATGCAAAACCTCAGAGAATAATAGACTATTTAACTACTAAACAGTAATTGTTCCAATATCATAACATCCCATAAACACACCCTTAGCAAAGGCAAATTCAATTGATTGTCTCATATGTAATTCTCTAGTTTAGGAGGAAAAACAACAAGGGGTAAACTCTGAGACAGAGAGTAGCAGGAAGAGATGTACTGCAGCTTCCAAACCCAGTTTCAAAACGCAGCAGCTATGACTGAAAAACTAAAACTAAACTTCTGGGAGCCTGACCACACCCATTCAGACTGCTTATATTGTTCCAACTTTATATAAAAACAATCCAAGGCATCGCAAGCTGTTTATTATTTTAAATAGACAACTTGCCATCTCTGTCTTAAAATCTGTGCTCAATAAAAGGACAAAATACACCACTTAAAGCCAATATCTTCACAAGTTTCCAATGGAAATTATGTTTTAATTATGTTACATTATGTCTGAAGACATGCCAAGTTATTTCTCAGATACTGCCTTCAATGCAAACAATTCTGCTTGCAATCAGTGTGTGTTCAAATTCTGCTGAGAAATAGAACTAATTGCAACCCCTTCCCCAGCAAGGGGACGATGTCTACCATAAACTAACTGATGGGGATTTCATCTTGTGACCATATGCAGCAAATTCTGAGCATTGTCAGCCCATGTTCATGCAAATGGAAATTTGCAGCTTGGCTAATCTTCCAAAATTTTATGAACCATTTCATCAATTACTGCATGGTTTCTTTCACACATGCTGTTGTGAAAACGACTTTCAATTGCTGTAATCCTGAGCATTGTGAGTACTTGTCCACATATCTTTAAAATCATAGTTTGATAAATGTGACCACATTATCAGGGAAGCAGAATACCAATGGTTCAAGTCCAGGCTCCATTCACTTTTCCATTCATGAATATTCTCTTATCTTTAATAGGCGTTATTGTTGACTGAATAAATCTGGTTGTGAAATCTACAAAATGTAAAATAAACTATTTTTCTTTATTCCACACCTTTGAATTCATAGCCGCTGCCTTGTTGTAATTCATTGCTGAAGGCAGACTTACTATGGGCCATAACCATATCCACTGGTATCTCCTACAAATCTCACATCCATCAATTATCTATTCTGTAAGCCTGTTGAATACCTCATCTTTTATTCATGCAACATTCCTTCACAATTTTAACCTTTTGAGGATGAATGTGCAATTTAGCAATGTCTTCAAAATTTCTGCCCCCATGTCAATATCACATCATTAGTTTCTTTAGTCAAGAGGTTATTCTCCATCAAAGGAATAGGATAGTGCCCAATTGTTAACTGAAATTCCACAAATTTGTTGTGCTCTATACTCAGTTTCATTTGTCATTTTTTCATTATTTGATCTGCTTAATAACAGCAGTATTTCATTGGATACTGGCTATAACCTCTGCTTCTTCAGCCATAGTCTGATAGATTATGATCTTGGCACTCGTATTAACTTTATCAGGACATCCTTTGATATGAACAAGTGAAATGTAAGCTATTGGGATCATAAGGTTCCCCTATGATTGCCTTAGGTTATTAGACCATACAAAAACGAACAGGAATAGGTCACTCAGCCCTTCAAGTGCGATCCACCATTCAAAATTCTCACACCTACCTCAGCCTTAAACATAAAAAGGACTCTGTCCTCACAGCTCTCTGAGGTAAGAAATCCCAAAGACTCGTCATTCTCTGAGAGAAGAAATTCCTCCTCATCCTAGTATTAAATTAATGCTGTTTAATTCTGAGAAAATGCCTTCTGGTCCTAGACTCTTCCATCAGGGAAAGCATTCTGTGAGCATTTACCTCATCAAACTCTTTAATAATTGTATATGTTTCAATGAAATCACCTTTCATTCTTCTAAACTCCAGTGAGTAAAGTCCCAACCTGTACAGCCTTTTAATTTTTTTCTAAAGAAGATGGCTGCACCTTATTGATCTCTCTGCATGCATAGTCTTTTCCCTTCATTGGAGCTTTGTAACTGAGTTGTACGTCTGAACATCTTTTGGAAGTGTCGTACAGGCTTACAGATGTAGTATCTGTTGCTTGCCATAGTTGGCATTGTCTATTTTTAAGATTTTGTAGTTCACTGATTCTGAGTGTCTGATATTTGAATATAATTGTGTCTTAACTGGAAGGGCTTCCGACATAGACATAGTTTAGAAACAATTCTGTGCCATAAGAATTATTTATTCCAGATGCCCTATATATATGCTGTATGGTCCATCTCTAACTTGAATCTTTGAGAAAGTTTTACGTCCTTTCTCAATGTTATGTACTTCTTGTCAGATATGGGAGTTTAAAGAGAGTTTAAGGGTTACTGCAGATTATATCTGCCATAAATGCTGTTGGATGCGAATCTTATCAGATCGAATGATCGGTTGGAGAGACAGATAGAAGCAATGAGGAATTTGCAACAGCAACAGTATGCGACAGGTGGCAGTTATAGGAAGGGGGGAAGTCTCAGATACAGTCACATAAATGGGTTAACTCCAGGAAGGGTAAGAGAGGTAGGCAGCTAGTGCAGGAGTCTTTTGTGGATATACCCATTTCAAACAGGTATGCTGTTTTGGAAAATGTAGGGTGTGATGGATTCTCAGGGGAATGTAGCATGAAAAGCCAAGTTCCTGGTGTTGAGACTGGCTCTAATGCAACGGGGGGGTACGTCAGCTTCCAAGAGATCAATTGTGTTAGGGGATTCTGTAGTCAGAGGTACAGCCAGACGTTTCTGTGGCCAGCAGAGAAAAAGCAGAATGGTGTGTTGTTTCCCTGGTGCCAGGATCAAGGATGTCTCAGAGAGGGTGCAGAATGTTCTCATCGGGGAGAGGGGCCAGCAGGAGGTCATTGTCCACATTGGAACCAATGATATTGGAAGGGAAAAGGTTGAGATTCTGAAGGAGATTACAGAGAGTTAGGCAGAAATTTAAAAAGGAGGTCCTCAAGGGTAGTAATATCTGGATTACTCCCAGAGCTAGTGAGGGCAGGAATAGGAGGATAGAGCAGATGAATGCATGGCTGAGGAGCTCGTATATGGGAGAAGGATTCACATTTTTGGATCATTGGAATCTCTTTTGGGATAGAAGTGACCTGTACAAGAAGGACGGATTGCACCTAAATTGGAAGGGGACTAATATACTGGCAGGGAAATTTGCTAGAACTGCTTGGGAGGATTTAAACTAGTAAGGTGGCAGGGGTGGGACAAGGGAGATAGTGAGGAAAGAGAGCGATCTGAGATGGGTACAGCCGAGAACAGAAGTGAGTCAAACAGTCAGGGCAGGCAGGGACAAGGTACGACTAATAAATTAAAGACATTTATTTCAATGCAAGGGGCCTAACAGGGAAGGCAGATGAACTCAGGGCATGGTTAGGAACAT
>NC_057712.1:121991055-121992711 GCF_004010195.1 Chiloscyllium plagiosum
GAAATCAGGAGGGCAAAAAGGGGACATGAGATAGCTTTGGCAAATAGAATTAAGGAGAATCCAAAGGGTTTTTACAAATATGTTAAGGACAAAAGGGTAACTAGGGAGAGAATAGGGCCTCTCAAAGATCAGCAAGGCAGCGGACATGAGATAGCTTTGGCAAATAGAATTAAGGAGAATCCAAAGGGTTTTTACAAATATGTTAAGGACAAAAGGGTAACTAGGGAGAGAATAGGGCCTCTCAAAGATCAGCAAGGCAGCCTTTGTGTGGGGCCACAGAAAATGGGGGAGATACTAAATGAATATTTTGCATCAGTATTTACTGTGGAAAAGAATATGGAAGGTTAGACTGTAGGGAAATAGATGGTCACATCTTGCAAAATGTCCAGGTTACAGAGGAGGAAGTGCTGGATGCCTTGAAACAGTTAAAAATGGATAAATCCCTAGGATCTGATCAGTTGAACCCGAGAACTCTGTGGGAAGCGAGAGAAGTGATTGCTGGGCCTCTTGCTGAGATATTTGTATCATCGATAGTCACAGTTGAGGTGCCGGAAGACTGCAGGTTGGCAAACGTGGTGCCACTGTTTAAGGGCGGTACCGTCTTTAAGGGCAGTAAAGACAAGCCAGGGAACTATAGACCAGTGAGCCTGACCTCAGTGGTGGGCAAGTTGTTGGAGGGAATCCTGAGGGACAGGATGTACATGTATTTGGAAAGGCAAGGACTGATTTGGGACAGTCAACATGGCTTTCTGCGTGGGAATTCATGTCTCACAAACTTGATTGAGTTTTTTGAAGATGTAACAAAGAAGATTTATGAGGGCAGAGTGGTAGATGTGATCTATATGGACTTCAGTAAGGCGTTCGACAAGGTTCCCTGTGGGAGACTGATTAGCAAGGTTAGATCTCATGGAATACAGGGAGAGATTGCCATTTGGATACAGAACTGGCTCAAAGGTAGAAGACAGAGGGTGGTGGTAGATTCTCCTTAATTCTATTTGCCAAAGCTATCTCATGTCCCCTTTTTGCCCTCCTGATTTATCTCTTAAGTGTACTCTCACTGTCTTTATGCTCTTCTAAGGATTCACTCGATCTATCCTGTCTATACCTGACATATGCTTCCTTCTTTTTCTTAACCAAACCCTCAATTTCTTTCGTCATGCAGGATTCCCTATACCTACCAGCCTTCCCTTTCAGACTGGAGGCCTGTGACCAGTGGAGTGCCACAAGGATCGGTGCTGGGCCCTCTACCTTTTGTCATTTACATAAATGATTTGGATGCGAGCATAAGAGGTACAGTTAGTAAGTTTGCAGATGACACCAAAATTGGAGGTGTTGTGGACAGCAAAGAGGGTTACCTGAGATTACAACAGGATCTGGACCAGATGGGCCAATGGGCTGAGAAGTGGCAGTTGGAGTTTAATTCAGATAAATGTGAGGTACTGCATTTTGGGAAAGCAAATCTCAGCAGAACATATAGACTTAATAGTAAGGTCCTAGGGAGTGTTGCTGAACAAAGAGACCTTGGAGTGCAGGTTCATAACTCCTTGAAAGTGGAGTCACAGGTAGATAGGATAGTGAAGAAGGCGTTTGGTATGCTTTCCTTTATTGGTCAGAGTATTGAGTACAGGAGTTGGGAGGTCATGTTGCGGCTGTACA
>NC_057712.1:121993170-122002676 GCF_004010195.1 Chiloscyllium plagiosum
CTCAGGCGACTGACTGTGTGGAGTTTGCACATTCTCCCCGTGTCTGCGTGGGTTTCCTCCGGGTGCTCCGGTTTCCTCCCACACTCCAAAGATGTGCAAGTCAGGTGAATTGGCCATGCTATTGCCCGTAGTGTTAGGTTAAAGGGGTAAATGTAGGGATATGGGTGGGTTGCGCTTCAGCGGGCCGGTGTGGACTTGTTGGGCCGAAGGGCCTGTTTCCACACTGTAAGTAATCTAATCTAATCTAATTTATTAATACATATTACTGTAAAGCCATGTTATGTCTGAATATATTTTATATTTTAATATTGCTTATAATGTACTGTTCTTTAAGTATCTATTCTTGAATCCAGTAATGCTGTTTTTGAATTCAGTTACTGTGGAGCTTGCTTGACTCTTTAAAATATTTTCTTTATTTGCCATTCTTTTTAAACTTCCTAATATAGTATTATATTCTTCACTGAAGCTTTAAATTCTATTAACTAGCTACTCTGTAATGATTTATGGATATCAAGCTTTCATAATTCCCCCATCTTTGAAACACTCTTTCTGTAATATTTACTGGGGTTTTCCTCCTTTTTTCAGAGATTTCCCCACCATTTGTCTTCATTAAAATAGCTGCTTCCCACCTTTTCCAGTGTTTCACTCCTTCCACAACCAAGATGGAGCTTCCCTCCTTCCTCCTTGGCAAAATTAACATTTCCCCTTCTCTCATGGGTCAAAACAGCTTCTTAGCACATTTCATGTAAAATTTCTGGCTGTGACATTTTTAGAAAATTATCTAGCTGGAATTCGGTTTTATTATAGAGTCCTTGTCCTTTTAAATCTTTAATTTCTCTAGATGTTCGTTTTATCCACTTCTGCTAAATTCTTTCTTGAGATTTCTTTATATTTACTCTTTTCCAGTTTGAAATTATTCTGATGACATCTTCACTCCTAAGCCTCGGTACGAACTAATTCTCGGGCTATTTCACTGTCCTTTGTAGTTGGTGGTGGTGTTCTTTGTGAGAGGTGCGAACTTTCTTTTACAGTCCTTTGTCTTCCCATTCTGATCCTTACACTACTTTCATCCTCTTTTCCCCTACGATATCACACTTCAGCACCAAAATGTTCTCTTGCTCCTTACAGAGTCTCCTTTACAGAGATCTCAGTATTTTTCTATTTGTGGCTTGACTTTTCTCTTTCCTTGTACATAGAACATAGAATAATGCAGCACAATACAGGCCCTTCGGCCCTTGATGTTGTGCCGACCTTATTTCCAATTCGAAGATCAGATTAACCTACATAGCCTTCATTTTACTATCATCCATATGCTTATCCAAGAGTTGCTTAAATGTCCCTAATGTACCTGACTCTACTACCACTGCTGGCAGTGCATTCCACGCATTCACCACGCTCTGTGTAAAGAACCTACCTCTGACATCTCCCCTAAACCTTCCTCCAGTCACCTTAGCCATTTCCACCCTGGGAAACAGTCTCTGGCTATCCACTCTATATATGCCTTTTATCATCTTGAACACCTCTATCAAGTCTCATCCTTCTTCGCTCCAATGAGAAGAGCCCTAGCTCCCTCAACCTTTCTTCATAAGACATGCGCTCCAGTCCAGATCCTAGCAAATCTCTTCTGCACCCTCCCTAAAGCCTCCACATCTTTCCTGAGGTGACCAGAACTGAACACAACATTTTTCACTGGGGCTTTATAGAGCTGCAGCATAACCTTGCGACTCTTAAACTCAATCCCCCGCTAACGAAAGCCAACACTCCATACCCCTTCTTAACAACCCTATCAATTTGTGTGGCAACTTTGAGGGATCTATGGATGTGGACCCCAAGATCTCTCTGTTCCTCCACACTGCCAAGAATCCTGCCTTTAACCCTGTATTCTGTATTCAAATTCGACGGACCAAAATGAATCACCACTTTACATTTTTCCAGGTTGAGCACCGTCTGCCACTTGTCAGCCCAGTTGTGCGTCTTGTTGCAATCTACAACAGCCCTCCACACTATCCACCACTCCACCAACCTTTGTATCATCTGAAAACTTACTAAGGAGGTAAAAATAATGACTGCAGATGCTGGAAACCAGATTCTGGATTAGTGGTGCTGGAAGAGCACAGCAGTTCAGGCAGCATCCAAGGAACCCATCCTTCCAGTTCCTCATTCAAACCATGCGTAAAACTCACAAAGAGCAGAGGTCCCTGTGGAGCACCATGGGTCACCGAGCTCCAGGCTGAATACTTTCCATCTACTACTGCTCTCTGTATTCTATGGGCCAGCCAATTCTGTATCCAGACAGCCAAATTTCCCCGTATCCCATGCCTCCTTACTTTCTGAATGGCCTACCTTGGAGAACCTTATCAAATGCCTTGCTAAAATCCATACACACCATATCCACTGTGGATAGAGCAGGGTGAGGAATGGATGTTGCAGGCCTTTCATTAAGAACAGCCAAGGAACTAAAAGAGGGGGAGGTGTGGCCTTGTTAGTCAAGGATTGTATAACGGTGGCTGAAAGAACTTTTGATGAGGACCCGTCTACTGAGGTTGTGTACGCTGAGGTTAGAAACAGGAAAGGAGAGCTTTTGCTGGGAGTTTTTTTTATAGGCCTCCTCAGAGTTCCAGGGAGGTGGAAGAGAGGATTGGCAAAATTATCGTGGGTAGGAGGTGGTCATTATGGAGCACTTTTACTTCCCCAACATTGACTGGAAATTCTATAACTCTAGTATGTCAGATGGATCAGTTTTTGTCCAATGTGTACAGGAGGGCTTCCTGACACAGTACGTCTTAAAGGGCCGACAAGGGGGCATTACCACACTGGGTCTGATACTTGGTAATGAACCAAGCCAGGTGTTTGATTTAATTGCAGGTGAGCACTTTGGAGAGAGTGACCATAATTCAGTTACGTTTAGTTTAGCGATGGAAAGGGATAGGTACATGCCACAGAGATAGGTACATGCCATAGAGTTATCTATGGGGCAAGGGCAATTATAATGCGATTAGGCAAGAATTAGGATGCATAGAATGGGGTAGCAAAATGCTGGGGATGCAGACAATGGAAATGTGGAGCTGGTTTAAGGAATAGTTATTGCGTGTCCTTGATAGGTATGTCGCTGTCAGGCAGGGAGAAAGTGATAAGGTAAGGGAACCGCGGTTTACTACAGAAATTGCATCTCTTGTTAAGCAGAAGAAAGAGGCTTATGTGTTTGATGAGGCAAGATGGTACAGATGAGGCGATGGAGAGTTACAGATCAGCTAGGAAGGATTTAAAGAGAGAGTTAAGAAGAGCAAAGAGAGGACACGAGCAGTCTTTAGTAAATAGAATAAAGGAGAACCCTAAAGCTTTCTATAGGTATGTGAGGAATAAAAGGATGACTAAGGTAGGAATAGGGTCAGTCAAAGACATAAGTGGAAAGTTGAGTGTGGACCCTGTGGAAATCAGAGAGGTGCTAAACGAACATTTCTCATCTGTTTTTACTCAGGAAAAGGAGAATATTATAGAGGAGAAGAATGAGATATGAGATATGAGATATTAGACTAGAAAGGATCGAGGTTAGTTATGAAGAGGTGTTATCAATTCTAGAAGGAGTGAAAGTTGACAAGTCCCCTGGGCTGGATGGGATTTATCCAAAGATTCTCTGGGAAACTAGGGAGGAGATAGCAGAGCTTTGATATTTGAGTTGTCATTGTCAACAGGTTTAGTACCAGAGGACTGGAGGATTGCAAATGTTGTGCCCTTGTTCAAGAAGGGCAGTAGACATGACCTAGGTAATTATAGACCAGTGAGTCTACTTCTGTTGTAGGAAAGGTTTTGGAAAGAATTATAAGATATAAGATTTATAATCATCTAACAAGCAACAATTTGATTTCAGATAGTCAACATGGTTTCGTCAAGGGCAGGTTGTGTCTCACAAACCTCATTGAGGTTTTTGGGAAGGTGACCAAGCATGTAGTGAGGGTAGGGCAGTTGCTGTTGGAGAAAATGCAGATGCATGGGATTGAGGGTGATTTAGTAGTTTGGATTAGAAACTGGCTTTCTGAAAGAAGGCAGTGAGTGGTGGTTGATGGAAAATATTCTGCCTGGAGTCCGGTTACTAGTGGTGTGCTACAAGGATCTGTTTTGGGACCAATGCTTTTGTCATTTTTATAAATGACTTAGATGCAGGCATAGGTAGATGGATTCGTAAATTTGCAGGTGACACTAAAGTTGGTGGAGTAGTGAACAGTTTGGAAGAATGTTACAGGTTGCAGGGGGACTTGGGTAAACAGCAGAATTGGGCTGAGAGGTGGCAAATGGAGTTCAATGCAGCTAAATGTGAGGTGATGCACTTTGGGAATAATAACAGGAAGGCAGAGTACTGGGTCAATGGAAAGATTCTTGAAAGTGTGGATGTGCAGAGGGATCTTGGAGTCCATGTACATAGATCCCTGATTTTTGTCACCCAGGTTTATAGTGCTGTTAAGAAGGCATACAGTGTGTTAGGTTTCATTGGTAGAGGGATTGAGTTCCAGAGCTGCAACATCATGCTGCAACTATACAAAACACTAGTGCGGCCGCACTTGGAATATTGTGTACAGTTCTGGTCGCCATATTTCGGGAAGGATGTGGAAGCATTGGAAAAGGTGCAGAGGAGATTTACCAGGATGTTGCCTGGTCTGGAGGGAAAGTCTTCTGAGGAAAGGCTGAGAGGCTTGGGTCTGTTCTCATTGGAAAGAAGAAGGCTAAGAGGGGATTTGTTAGAGATATATAAGATGATCAGAAGGTTAGATATGGTAAGACAGTGAAAATATTTTTCCTAGGATGATGATGTTAGCTTGTACGAGAGGGCATAACTACAAATTGAGGGGTGATAGATTTAAGACAGATGCCAGAGCCAGGTTCTTTACGCAGAGAGTGGTATGGGCGTGGAATGCCCTACCTGCCAATGTAGTTAACTCAGCCACATTAGGGAGATTTAAACAATCCTTAGATAAGCACATGGATGATGATGGGATAGTGTAGGAGGACAAGCTGAGAATAGTTCACAGGTCGGCGCAACATCGAGGGCCGAAGGGCCTGTTCTGCGCTGTATTGTTCTATGTTCTATGTTCTAAATCTGCAGATTGAAAATTTTTGGGCAGTTCGGAGGAGACCTGACTGGAATTAAAGGCAAATCTAGTTTGAGTCCTAAAAAAATGATAAGTAGAACAGTTCAGGGAAAGTACAATTACTTCAACAGGAAACAACGAACGTTTGTGCAATTTCTAGAACAGTAGTGTTTGGTTAGGAATTTGCAGGTTATACAAAGTTGAGAAAGTCCGAGTTCTTAATTCTGAGTATTAATGTAAGAAGATGTTACAGTTCACAGGAACGAACTGGGAAAATCAACAATTCAAGCTTACACATTTGTTGTATAGGGGTAACTTAATTGGAATTGAATCATTGGAAAATAGTAATGTTGGAGAATAGATTGAAACTTTGTCTTGCTGGGTGTTGTATTGTTTTTTCTAATTGTGTTCTATATAAATTTATTGAATGATCGAGTCATACTTCACAGAAACGGACCCTTCAGTCCAACCAGTCCATGACAACCATAATCCCAAACTGCACTCGTCCCAGCTGCCTGCGTTTGGCCTGCATCTTTTTAAAGATTGTTTTATTCATGTACATATCCAAATGTTGTAACTGAACCCGTATCCAACACTTCCTCTGGAAGTTCATTCCACACACGAATGTGTAAAGACATTTGCCCCACACATCTTTTTCAAATCTTTTTCTCTCACCTTAAAGATATGCCCCCTAGTTTTGAAATCCTCAACCTGAGGCCAAAGGCACTTCCCCTCACCTTATCTATACCCTGAATAATTTTATAAACCTCTATAAGGTAACCCCTCTTGTTTTATTTTTATTTTCATCTTTTGCACAATAAACGGTTCTGTTGTTAAAGAAACTCTGCTGGCTCACGTGACTCATTGTATGGCACTAATGTATCTAATAAAAAAAAATACATGATTCCCCCGGACCAGAATTCATTCTGATATCTAATGTGTCCTGTACTACCATCAGCTGGGAATATAACAACAGAAAAAAATCATTGGACAATGATAGACATGAAAAACTGCTCAGATGTTCAAGGCTCTCTTTGGCAATGAATACATTTTCTTAATCTTGCTTTCAAGATGCATAATCATTACTTCAAATACCAATAATCTGAAATGCATCAGTGGCTCCTTAAAGCAGATAATCCTGAATGATTAAGTATTGAATTGCTGTTATCACGTATTCAGCATTGAGTAAATTTCTCTGGGTATTTTAAAGTTTATCACAAAATCTGTCTGATGCTTAAATAGTCCCTTGCACAATAAACTGCCAATTGCCATCTTTAATTTTCACTCAAGGTTATGATTTTTAACCCTTTGAAGGATGAACCCTTACTGTTACTGAAAGTATATGGTACTTGGCATTTTATTTCTCCAGTGGAAGTTAAACTTTGTTTTTCTGAAATGGGCAAATATAGCTCAGGTCAATAGCAGAGGTTCTCTCTTCTTTGGTGACTATGGCACCACAAAAAAATGACACAGAAGCTGTTTTGAACCTTCAGGTCCATGAGAGGTTTTAGGGTTGGCAAACAGCGTCATGGAAATATTTATAAGTTGCTGGAAAATTATCTCAACATACCTCATGGAAGCATAAAGAAAAAAAACAAATTGGTCTTCAACGCGTAAAGATTGGAGGGATAGCCAGAAACTTGACCAAGGAGAGCAAGGAGGAGAGTCTTGGAATTGTGAAAGGCCCAGACAACTGTTTCAAAGGTAAACTGACTGAGGGAGGCACTAGATGGCATTGTAACGTGGATGGAGAGGACAAAGTTAAAAATCACACAATACCCGGTTATAGTCCAACAGGTTTATTTGCTATAAATTCTGTATCTTATGGTCCTGCTCCACAACCACCTGATGAAGGACCAGTGCTCCAATAGCTAGTGCTTCCAAATAAACCTGTTGGATTATAACCTGGTGTGGTGTGATTTTTAACCTTGTCCACTCTAGTCCAACGCTGGCTCCTCCAAATCGTAGATGGGGAGGTTATAGGGTCCAAGAATGCTAGTCAGAGTCAGCAGGATGTCAAAGTTGTCAATGTGGTCATTCCTCAGAACTTTGAGTATAGGAGTTGGGATATTATAATGAGGTTGGAGAGGATGTTGGTGAGGCCTCTTCTGGAGTATTGTGTCTAGTTATGTTCTCCCTATTAGAGGAAAGTTATTGTTAAGCAGGAGGAGATTCAGAAAATATTTACCAGGCCATTTCCAGGAATGGAGGGTTTGAGTTATAAGGAGAGGCTAGATAGAGTCTTAGAGATGTATATCATGGAAACAGACCCTTCGGTCCAACCCGTCCATGTCAACCAGATATCCCAACCTAATGTAGTCCTACCTGCCAGCACCCGGCCCATATCCCTCCAAACCCTTCCTATTCATATGCACATCCAGATATCTTTTAAATGTTGTAATTGTACCAGCCTCCACCACTTCCTCTGGCAGCTCATTCCATACACATACCACCCTCTGCATGAAAAGTTTGCCCCCTTAGGTCTCTTTTATAGTTTTACCCTCTCACCCTAAACCTTATACCCTCTAGTTCTGGACTCCCCCACTCCAGGGAAGAAACTTTGTCTATTTACCCTATCCATGCCCCTCACGATTTTATAAACCTCTCTAAGGTCACTCCTCAGCCTTCGACACTCCAAAGAAAACAGCCCCAGCCTGTTCAGTCTCTCCCTGTAGCTCAGATCGTCCAATCCTGGCAACATCCTTGTAAATCTTTTCTGAACCCTTTCAAGTTTCACAACATCTTTCCAATAGGAAGGAGACCAGAATTGCACACAACATTCCAACAGTGGCCTAACCAATATCCTGTACAGTCGCAACATGACCTTCCAACTCCTATATTCAATATTCTGACCAATAAAGGAAAGCATACCAAACGCCTTCTTCACTATCCTCTCAAGCTTCACTATCTTATCTGCCTACGACTCTACTTTCAAGGAGCTTTGAACCCGCACTCCAAGGTCTCTTTGTTCAGCCACACTCCCTAGGACCTTACCATTAAATATATAAGTCCCGCTAAGATTTGCTTTCCCAAAATGCAACACCTCAAATTTATCAAAATTAAACTCCATCTGCCATTTCTCAGCCCATTGGCCCATCTGGTCAAGATCCTGTTGTAATCTGAGGTAAGTGGGGAAATCTCAAGCCTGGGGACTATACTTTTAAAGTGAGCGGAAAAAGATTTCAGAATGACACATGAGGCAATTTGTTTGCACAGAGAGTGGTTTGTGTATGGAATGAGCTTCCAGAGGAAATGGTGGATGCTGGTACAGTTACAACATTTAAAAAACATTTCGACAAGTACATGCATAAGAAATGTTTGGAGGGATATGGACCAAGCACAGGCAGGTGGCACTACTTTAGTTTGGGGTCATAGTTGGCATGCACCGAAAAGTCTGTGTCCTTGCTGTATGGTTCTAGACTGTAATCTGGGCAAAGCCTGTGCCAATGGCAAGGGAGGGAAAAGGAGAAGGTGTTGCATTGTCCCTAATATTAGGTAGTGAAGCCAGACAAGTGGTAAATGCATCATTGGGGGTGCATTTCAATGGTGGTGACCATAATTCAGTAAGATTTAAAGTTATTATGTATAAGGACAAATTTGGAATAGAAATAAAAGCTCTGAATTGGAGGAAGGTGGATTTTAATTAGATAAGGCATGGTCGAGCCAAAATGGACTGGCAGCAGCTCCTTGCAGGAGAATCCACATCAGACCAGTTGGGGACATTCCAAAGGGTCAGAGTGAAAGTACAAGGCCAACATATCCCCATGATTAACAAGTCCAGAGACCTCTGGCTGGTGGGGGCCATCAGAACCGGATAGGAAGAACAAAGGAAGTTTATTATGGCAGATACCACAGTTCCCAAAACAGCAGATGCCCGAGAGGAGTACAGAAAGTGCAGATAGTTTCTAAAGAAAGAAATTAGGAGAGCAAAGAGAGGGCATGAAAAACATTGGTGGATACATCAAGGAAAATCCAAAAGTGTTTTGTAAGTATCTGAGGGGTAAGAGAATAACCAGGGGAAGGGCATGGCTCAGTAAGGACCAAAGTGTCAATCTGTGCGTGGAACCAGAAGTCATAGCTGAGCTATTAAACAAATGCTTTGCATCTGTATTCACTGCAGAGAAGGATTATGTAAGTATAGAAATCAGCAAGGGGGACTGTGAGAGAGTTGAACAAATGAAAAAATGTGGGCAGAGTGGATCAGTGTGCATGTTCATAGATCCTTAAAGGCAGCAAGATAGGTAGATAAAGGTGGTAAAAATAATGACTGCAGATGCTGGAAACCAGATTCTGGATTAGTGGTGCTGGAAGAGCACAGCAGTTCAGGCAGCATCCGAGGAGCAGTAAAATCGTCGTTTCGGGCAAAAGCCTTTCATCAGGAATACAGGCAGAGAGCCTGAAGGGTGGAGAGATAAGTGAGAG
>NC_057712.1:122003769-122010904 GCF_004010195.1 Chiloscyllium plagiosum
CACCCTCCTCTCACTTTTCTCTCCACCCTTCAGGCTCTCTGCCTGTATTCCTGATGAAGGGCGTTTGCCCAAAACATCGATTTTACTGCTCCTCAGATGCTGCCTGAACTGCTGTGCTCTTCCAGCACCACTAATCCGGTTAGCTAAAGGTGGTCAGGAAGGTATATGAGAAACTGTCTTTATTTGTCAAAGCATTGAATGTAAGATCAAGGAGTTTATGATGAAGTTATAAATGACATTACTCCATAGCTAGAGTACTTTGCGCGGTTCTGGTTACCACATTATACGAAGGATGTGATTGCACAGAAAGGGTGCAGAGGAGATACACCAAGGTGGAATTTCTTATAAAGGTCTTATGACTGAAAAGTTGATTCTCCTTTTCCTTGGATTCTGCCTGACCTTTTCTTTTCCAGTGCCACACTTTTTGAGCTTTAGTAGAGAAGATAATAACCAAGGGGCCCAGTTTTCAGAACTGGAGCAGAAGGTTTACAGGCGATTTGAGGAAAAACATTCCACCCATGGGATGGTGGATATGTGTAACTCACTGATTAAAGGTGGTAGAGACAAAAACAATCAACATTCCATAAGCATTTAGATTAGAACCTGAAATGTCATAGCACAAGGCTACAGGGCAAGTGTTGAATTAAATGGGATTAGAGTGTAATTAGTTTGATGATCAGTGTGGACAAGATGGGCTGAAGGGCGTTTTTCTGTGCTGTAAAAACTGTATAACTCTCTACAGATGTGTATTAGCTTTGGGTGGAGTAGGTATGTCACATGCCTGGGGGCCAGTCGAAGCCCTTGATTGGATAATGAATGCCTATTCAGTTTCTTCCCATTTCCACACCAATATAATAGGCAGGAGGTGGCAAGTAGCCAGACAGCGTTAACTCCAGGGGCTTTTGACCTGAGTGTATTTAAGATAGAGATAGGTAGGTTCTTGATCAGTAAGAGGATCAAAGGATACTTTAAAAAGGCAGCAGAAAGGGGCTGAGAAACAAATTAGCCATGATTGAATGACAGAGCAGACTTGATTGGTTGGATGGCCTAATTCTGCTCCTATATCTGATGGTCTATGGCCTTATGATGGAAATTCTTCCTTGGCAAAGACAGAATTTCTTAGTTGGGTGGCCGCTATAGATTTCTTAGCAATAAGATCAGAGTCATCTTTATGAGTGTGCTTTGACCATCAAGTTGTGAATCTATACCTTCAGTCAATGATACCCCCCCGCCCCGCCAGCAACTTTGATAGTTGTTTATGGAGTGTAGAATCTTCCCACTGATGGTCTTTGTTCCCTGGGATCAGTTGCTTGGTTTCATTGACAACTCAATCAAGGTGAATCCACAATGAAGAGTAGGAATAGTTTCCGTTAAAGCTGAAACGATGTCACCTACTTGATCAGGTCATTTGGAGACATGCAGGGTCTCATTTAGGTCAAAGAATGAATATTACTGGGTGCTGTGACAATGACTAGTCAGGTTTAGTGCACTATTTATTTGCTCATGGCCACTCAGCGCATTGTGTTTTATCATCCAAATAGCTCAAACTGATCTGTGACCAAGCTCTAGACCCAGCTGCGCTTTTCCAGCAACACATTTTCAGCTCTGATCTCCAGCATCTGCAGTCCTCTCTTTCTCCACCCAGCTAATCAGACCAACATATTTGGATTTGTGATACCTCTTGAATTTCGGTATCTTATCACCCAGCAGAACTGACATAATTTGCTTTTTTTTATGCCCTCAGCTTGTTTTATCATCATTTCTTCCAATTATTTGACAATTCATGCCTGACATGTTGATCTTTCTCTGCTAACCTTCTGTTCCATTAAAAGTAGTAGGTGATGCTCTTAAAGTAATGGAAATAGATAGATGCTTGATGACCTGGGCTGATGCGATGGTCTGAAGGACCTTTTCCTGTGCTGTAAAATTCGGTGACTCAAAAGTTTCCTTCTTTTGGTGGACTCTCCCACAGTGGTGGACTCTCCCTCTTTATGGGCATTTAAGCGGGCATTGGATAGGTATATGGAGGATAGTGGGTTAGTATAGGTTAGGTGGGCTTGGATCGGCGCAACATCGAGGGCCAAAGGGCCTGTACTGCGCTGTATTCTTCTATGTTCTATGTTCTATGTTCTTCTGGTGTTGGGGAATAGATGGCCTTATATATAAGTAATTGCACAAGACAATAGGAATTTAGCAATGAAAAAATGATTACTGATGCGATGGTCTGAAGGACCTTTTCCTGTGCTGTAAAATTCGGTGGCTCAAAAGTTTCCTTCTTCTGGTGTTGGGGAATAGATGGCCTTATATATAAGTAATTGCACAAGACAATAGGAATTTAGCAATGAAAAAATGATTATCAGTGATTTACAATAAGATGTGACAAAATGAGGTTGAAACATCCCTTGGTGAATTAGACTAACCTTTTACGTAGTGTGCCAGAATTAAGGAAGCCTATATCTTGTTATGTCTTCAGGTATTATTTTGAAAAGAACGAACTCGCAATTATATAATACTTCGCATGACTTCAGGAAGTCTCAAAGCGCTGTAAGACTAATGAAGTATTTATGGTGCAATGCGGTCACTATGCTCTGCAGCTTCACATAAAAATTAAAGTGCACTGTGTCTGGAAAAAGTTGGCTGTGTAGAGCAATCTAAAGGAAACATTGGCCCTTGCTTTACAAAGTTACACATCCCTATCCATTCAAGTATCTTATCTAATTTAAGAATATCATATCCCTTCACCATTTTAAAAACACAAAACATTCCTAGACTTGACAGTTGAACGTAAAGTTAACGGAGAGCTTCAAACCAGCGTCTACAGAAAAGCAACAAACACAGACCAAATACTTAACTTCAGAAGCAATCATCTCAAACCCACAAACAGAGCTGCAAGTCATTATTTCAACGTGCTGCAGCACCCAAGAACTACGAAAAGGCAGAAGAAAAATATCTACACAATGTTTTCAAGAAAAACGGATACCCAATAAACACAATCCACCGATTTCTCAGAAACAAACCCAAACAAGAAGACACAGCACAACCAAACACTATAGCACACCACCAAACACCTTACATCAAAGACATATCTAAAATTACTTCCAGACTACTCAGACCCCTTGGCATCATGGTAGTCACAAATCTTTCAACACACTTAAACAGCCACTAAAGAACCTAAAGGATCCATTAGACACTACCAGCAAAACTAACATCATTTACGAGATACCATGCAAGAACTGTAAAAATAACGCTACATCGGACAAGCTAGCAGGAAACTTGCCACCAGGATACATGAACTCCAACTGGCCACCAAAAGACATGACCACTATCACTAGTTTCTATACATGAAGACAAAGAAGGACACCACTTTGACTGGGACAACACACACATCCTAGATCAGGCGAAACAAAGACACGCACGAGAATTCTTAAAGGCATGGCATTCTAACCAGAACTCCATCAATAAACACATCATTTAAAATCCTATCTACCTTCCCTTGGAAAAAAAAGAACCGGAAATGACATCACCCTCCTCAAGAAACCAAGACCTATGAATAGAGAGGCAGGACATCCCACCAGCACTTCACCAGAGACTCTCACTGATGGTGTTACCTAATATGGTGACGAAAGGTCTGAAAGCAAACCTTCAAGCTCAGCGAGCTAACTTACATACAGAACATAATCTGCTTGTATTTCTCCAGACATTTCTTTAACCTTAACAATTATAGTGTGCTGTTCACTTAGGGTTCTTGTCAGTCACGGTAGCAGTAGTGGTAGTGCCCTTCTCTCCAGAGTAGGAGTCCTGGGTTTGAATCCCACCCACTCTAGAGGTGAGTAATACCATCTTATGTTAGTTGATTAAAATAACTGGTGCATTTAGCAGTGTTCGTGTTTGTTTTGAGCTGACCCTCGGAGCATATACAGACATGATTGTTGTGTATTTGATTAATTAGACACTTGAATAAATTTATCATTTGTTATTGTCTGCTTTGACACTTTAATTACATTATTGGTTTGTTTTACATATATCTGTCATCTACCTTTGGTCAGACGACTGATTGCTGCTGCTGATCCTCCTACTGTTCTTCCCTACACCTACAGAGCAAAGTTCCACATCTGCATGCATTTCCCCCCAGAAACATCAGTGGTGTTGGTGATGCCTCGAATACTGAATCAGTTCATGTCCATGCGTGCAAGATGTAGACAACATTCAGGCTTGGGTTGATAAGTGGAAAGTCACAATTCCTTTCTCATTTGTTGTTCATTTATTCATTTATGGCATGTAGATGTTGCTGTTTAGGTCAGAATTTATTGTCCTCAAACTACTCTTGAGAAAGTGGAAGTGCGTTACTTTCTTGAAATGCTGCAGTCTTTTTGGTGTAGGTACCCCATCGTGCTGTTTGGAAAGGATATGCATTTGTGGCACACAAATGTCAGGCAGTGATCACCTTCAACCAGATTCCATTCATTGGCAAACCCATCACTGAAGCTTCCACTATCAACATCCTGAGGGTTGCCATTGACCAGAAACTGAATTGGAATAGCTCAATAAATACTGTGGCAACATGAGCACTTCAGAGGCTGAGAATTCTGTGATGAATAACTCGCCTCCTGAATCACTAAAGCCTCTCTAACATCTACAAGGAGCTAGTCAGGAAAGTAATGGAATTCTCCCCACTTGCTTGGATGAGCGCAGCTCCAAGAACACTCAAGAGTCTGCCACCATCCAGGACAAAGCAATCTGCTTGATTGGCATCGCAACCACCACCTTTAACATACTGTCACTCCACCAACAATGCACTGTAGCATTGATAAGCATCATCTACAAGATACATTGCAGCAAATTGCCAAGGCTTCTTTGCAACCTCCAAACATGTGACCGTTACCATCTCAAAGGACAAGGGGAGCAACTGCAATGTAACACCATCATCTGAAAGACCCCTTCCAAGCCACAGACCATCTACACTTGGAATTATATTACTGCTTTCGCAGTATTGAGGACTTACTACCACCTTTTCAAGTATTAGGGCTGGGCAACAAATACTGGCCCAGCCAATGGTGCCCATCTTCCATGGAAGCATAAAAGAAAATAAACAAGTAAATGCCTATGGGCAGCACAGTGGCTCAGTGATTAGCACTGCTGCCTCACAGCACCAGAGACTTGGGTTTGATTCTAGCCTCGGGCAACTAGTTGCGTGGAGTTTGCACATCCTCCCTGTCTCTGTGTGGGTTTCCTCCAGTTTCCTCCCACAGTCCAAAAAGATGTGGAGAAAGAGAGGGTTGGAGATCAGACTCGAGAGTGTGGAGCTGGAAAAGCACAGATGGTCAGGCAGCATCTGAGGAGCAGGAGAATTGATGTTTTGGGCATAAACCCTTCATCAAGAATGATGCAGGTGGTGGCTCATTCCTGATGAAGGGCTTATGCCCGAACCGTCAATTCTCCTGCTCCTCGGATGTTGCCTGATTGGCTATGCTTTTCCAGCCCCACACTTTCGACTCCAAAGAGATATGCAGGTTAGGTGGATTTGCCAGGCTAAATTGCCCTTAGTGTTCAGGGATGTGAAGGTTAGGTGCATGAGTCAGGGGTAATGTAGAGTAATAGGGGAATGGGTGTGGGAGGGTTACGCTTCGGTGGGTCAGTGTGGACTTGTTGGGCCAAATGGCCTTTTTCCAAACTGTAGGGATTCTATTCCATAATGATATGTAAACAAGATTTCAATTGTCTGATTGATGCAACTACACACTCAAATGGGAGATTTTTTTTAACAAAAACCTTGTATTCTTATGGCGCTTTTCACAATCTCAAGACATCTTGAAGAGATGTACAGCCAAGTGTGAACTTCTGAAGTGTAGCCTCTGTTGTAGGAAACAGAGCAGCCACAAGTCTTGCAGGAAGCTCCCAGAACCAACAATACGATGTGGACATTTTTCAGAAGTTGACTGAGGAATATCGTAAGTATTCGTACGAATAACTCTCCTGTTCTTTGAAATGGTGTTGTTCGGGATCTTCGCTGTCTGCCTGAGAGGAGAGGCAGAATGTTTGAATGTCAAGCTGAAAGACAGCATCTCCAAGAGTGTGGAACTCCCTCAGTATTTCGTTGGGGGAGGGTTAGTCTTGATGTTTGTGTTGAAATCTGCATTGCGAATACACAACTACTTGACACGGATTTGTCATCCTCCTAGATTTCTGCATTAATAGTCAAGGAAGCTGTTCCCTTGGCAACCACTAATCGGTTGCCTATGTGATGCAAATCAACAGTAAGTGTGGCTGAAGGACTGTGTTCAATTCTGCAATGGCTTCCTTGGGGAATTCATTGTCTCCACATGCATTTTCAGATATGAATATCATTGATGCAAAACATCATGAAGAGATCTGAATCTATGTTTCCAATTTACTTGCGCAGCTTTCAATAATAACCAAACTCTGCAGAAAACTTCTCATTATTAATAAAATAAATTTGAGTTTCAACCCATAACCTTCTGGTCGAGAGACAAGCTTCCAAGTTAGCTTAGCTCAAGCTTATGCTTCAGACTCATTTTCAGGATATTTTGGGCACTCAGCCCTGTTTAAGGAACCATGTGAAAAACCTTTGAAATACCTGTTTGAAACTGGGAAAATTATAGCAAAATAGTACAGAGGCTGGAAATCTGAACTGCTGGAAGAACTCAACAGGCCAGGCAGTAATCTGATGGGAGAATCAGAGTTAATGTTTCAAGTTGATGACATCTTTTCCATATGAAAGGCCATTGAGTTGAATTTCGTGTGTGTGTGTGTGTATGTGTATGTCTCTGTCTCTCTACAGATCCGGCTGAATACTTTCAGCATTTTCTACTTCTTTCAAGTCAGTTGGGTTATTGTCTCCCCACCTTCTTACTGTGAACTTCAATCCTTCAACCCATTAATCTTGTGCACAACAATCTCAGCCTTGAAGTCATAGAGTCATAGAGATGTACAGCATGAAACAGACCCTTCAGTCCAACTCATCCATGCCGACCAGATATTCCAACCCAATTTAATCCCACCTGCCAGCCCATATCCCTCCAAACCCTTTCTATTCATATACCCATCCAAATGCCTCTTAAGTATTGCAATTGTACCAGCCTCCACCACTTCCTCTGGCAGCTCATTCCATACACGT
>NC_057712.1:122013937-122026947 GCF_004010195.1 Chiloscyllium plagiosum
TCCCAAGCAGTCCTAGCAAATCTCCCTGCCAGTATATTAGTCCCCTTCCAATTTAGTTGCAATCTGTCCTTCTTGTACAGGGATCTTCTACCCCAAAAGAGATTCCAATGATCCAAAAATGTGAATCCTTCTCCCATACACCAGCTCCTCAGCCATGCATTCATCTGCTCTATCCTCCTATTCCTGCCCTCATTAGCTTGAAGCATCGGGTGTAATTCATATATTACTACCCTTGATGACCTCCTTTTAAAATTTCTGCCTAACTCTCTGTAATCTCCCTTCAGAGTCTCAACCTTTTCCTTTCCTAAATCATTGGTTCCAATGTGGACAATGACCTCCTGCTGGCCCCTCTCCCCCGTGAGAACATTCTGCACCCTCTCTGAGACATCCTTGATCCTGGCACCAGGAAAACAACACACCATTCTGCTTTTTCTCTGCTGGACACAGTAACGTCTGTCTGTACTTCTGACTACAGAATCCCCTAACACAATTGATCTCTTGGAAGCTGACGTACGCCTCGTTGCATTAGAGCCAGTCTCAATACCAGGAACTTGGCTGTTGTGCTACATTCCCCTGAGAATCCATCACCCCCTACATTATCCAAAACAGCATACCTGTTTGAAATGGGTATATCCACAAAAGACTCCTGCCCTAGGTGCCTAACTCTCTTACCCTTCCTGGAGTTAACCCATCTATGTGAGACTTCCCCCTCTTCCTATAACTGCCATCCATCCATACTGTTTCTGTTGCAAATTCCTGTTCGCTTCTCAGTGTCTCTCCAACTGATCCATGCGATCTGATAAGATTCGCATCCAACAGCATTTATGGCAGATATAATCCACAGTAACCCTTAAACTCTCTTTAAACTCCCACATCTGACAAGAAGTACATATCACTGCAAAGGCCATTTTTGCTCCTTCACAATCTACAGACCCAGAAAATAACACCGTCATATTCCTCTACAAAATACTGCACCAGGTTAAATTAATAGCTATGGCTTATATTTTAAGTTTAATCAAGAGACTTATCTCCAAAAACATATAATCAAGAAAGAACCCACTGTACTCACTACTGCAGCCTTACTATTGGACAGACTTAAAACAATGATTAACTTATCTGATTTTGTGTTGTGAACTTCGCACAAACAGGTTCCTCCAAGATTAATTGCGAAATTCACTGTTTGTTTATTTTACTAGACGCACTCCGATGTCCAGCGATACATGAAGTGCTCAAGACAGAGTGCTGGCACTCTAACAGCTCTGTGCCTTTGGATGTCACAGCCCTTGTGACTTCTCTATTGATACCTTGAATACAAACGATGTCTATTGGTAACCTACCTGCTAAAGAACCTTTACTGGTGCAAGATTACTCTTGCAATGATGCAGACATCAGATCAAATGAGGTGGCAGTAACAGTGTTTAACAATTCCAAGAAAGATGATTCTTGGAGTTTACAATTTATGCCAACTTGACTCATTTGGTAGCAGTCTTGTCTCTAGACTGGAAGGTTATGTGTTAAAATTTCATGCCAACCTTATAGATGAGTGTTAGCTGTGACTCAGCTGGAAGCAATCTGGCATCACGTTCGTCGGTTCAAGTCCCACTACAAACTTTAAAAGCTGATCTCAAGGTTGACACTCTGATTCAGTACGGAGAAGCACTAGACCATTAGAGGTGCTGTCACAGAAGACTACAGCAAGAAAAAGAATCTTCAGCCCATCTAGTCTGTGCTGACCTATCCTAATCCTGTTTTCCAACACTTTGCCCATTTCATTGTATGCCTTGGCACTGACAGCTAAATATTCTGAAATGTAATGAGGGTTTCTTACTGGCAGTGAGTTCCAGAACCTCACCAGCTTCTAAGCGAAAAACGTTCCTCACATCTCCTGTAAATATCCTGCCTCCCAATCTCTCCCACTCCCTCTCTGAGTTCTCAGACTCTGTCTACTGAGGTTTCTGGGGTGAAATGTTAAACTGATGGGGCCATTTGCTGGCTAGGCAAATATAAATTATCCCATGATGTTGTTCTGTGATTTTGTTTATTTTGTCAAGGAGGTGCACTTTCTGTACAGGTGTGCAGGTTTCTCAGCCTCTGACCTGCTTTTGTAGCCACAGTATTTATCGAATTGAGGTCCAATTCAATTTCAGGCCAACGCCTGTGATAGTTACCTGCATTAAAACAGACAAAGACTCGAGCATTGTTGAAAAATGACCAACTTTGTTGAAGCTTGTCATCTTATGCTCATCAGGAATAACAATATAAAAGGGAACAACTTTTTATACTGTGTGAGACGAAAGTGCTGATTGGTTGGCAAGTCAACTCTGACTGGTAGAGGTGTTGTTACAGAGAATGCACCAGTTTGATGATAACTGACAGTTAACTGCCACGTTTCGTGAACTTGATTTCTCCCCATGCAGAATAAATAGTTGTTCTCTCTTATGTTGTTTTCTTGTGAAGGTCCTGATGATTACAAGGTGCAAAGCGTTGACACGTGTGTCCTTTTTGCAGCAATACAAACTAAAACCCAACGCCGTCTGGGCCCTATATTGTACGGCCCTGCTTCTTTTTGCAGCCTCTGGCTCATTTCTAGAGTGGATTGTGGTAAAGGGGAAGGCGAAGCAGGACATAGCAGGAGAAGTGGTATAAAGACTGGAGGGAAGTGAGATAGCAGTAAGGGGTCAGCAAAGGATAAGAAAATGGGAGTGAGTGGAGCCACTGGTGAGTTTTTAATGTATGTAGCATGATGTAAGCAGTTGGAGGAACCATGCAAGTTGGCAGCCAAAGTGAGGGAGCATATTGCCGTCTACTATCTAGTGACAGTGTTGGTTCACGAAAATGCTGGGAAAGTTATCTCTATTATTCTGGCCAATACTTATTCCTCAATCTATCTTCCAAAACAGATTCCATAGTCAGAGGTGAAGGGAGTCATTCAACTCATTATATCTGTGCCAGCTCTCTGCAAAAGCAACTCCTCTTACTGGCCCTTCCTTTGTTCCTATAGCACAGCACTGTTTTTTTTTCTTGTTTCTTGGTAAAATAAACAGCAAAAGGAGCAGCAGGAACACTTCCAAAGCAAATCAATACAAATGCTGGCAGTCAGATAAAAGCAGGGAATGCATGATGGAAACTCTCAGAAAGTCGCACAACATTTGTGGAGAGGAAAGCAGTGTCAATGACCTATCCTCGGAGTTGGAAAAAGTTAGAAATGAAGCAGGAAGCCTCGAACCAGAGAGAAGGATAGATTCTATCTTGTTGCTTCCAGAATTGCTCAAAAACAATAGAGGATGTTACAACAGGCAAAAAATTGACAAAATTGGAGAGAATGATTTACTCAATACCAAAATCCTTCAGCTTCAGCAACAAAGCTAAATAAACATCAGGCCAGTACCTTGCTATTGACATTGGGCATTCTGGGTTAGTGGTGCTGGAAGAGCACAGCAGTTCAGGCAGCATCCAAGGAGCAGCGGAATTGACGTTTCGGGCAAAAGCCCTTCATCAGGAATAAAGGCAGAGAGCCTGAAGCATGGAGGATAAGCTAGAGGAGGGGGGGGGTGGGGAGAAAGTAGCATAGAGTACAATAGGTGAGTGGGGGGAGCAGCGGTGAAGGAGGCCCAGGACCTCCATGTCCTCAGCAGAGTGGGAGGGGGAGTTGAAATATTGGTGTGGTTGATTGGTGCGGGTGTCCTGGAGATGTTCCCTAAAGCGCTCTGCTAGGAGGCGCCCAGTCTTGTGCCAGTAAAACCAGGGGAAATGGTGACAATGATGACTATGAAGTTGTGAGTGGACCTTCTGAATCATGTTTTAGTGTTTGGTATAACATTACCATGAAGCAAACATAGGTTCTAAAAGAAAACAAAATCTGGAAGCAAACTCACTTAATAATGGTGGATAACTATGCTTATGGACTGCTAAAACACAAGCAGATCCTTCCATACCAGGCCTTGTTAGCCCATAAAAACTGAAAGAACAGCAGATGCTGTAAATCAGAGACAAAAACAGAACTTGCTGTAAAAACTCAGCAGATCTGGCCACTCCTGTGAAGGGAAATCAGGGTTATTGTTTCAGGGGCCCTGTGAGCCTTCCTCAGGACTGATGGTAGCTGGGAAAATGTCACTTTTATAGAGAAGACAGGGTGGGGGAGGAGGTAAAGAGTTAACGATCCCAAAGAGAGAGAAGAAAAGGATTGGTGTTGGGCCACTGCTTTTTGTCATTTAAAGAAATGATTTGGATGTGAACATAGGAGATATGGTTAGTAAGTTTGCAGATGACACCAAAATTGGAGGTGTATGGACAGCGAAGAAGGTTACCTCAGAGTACAACAGGATCTTGATCAGATGGGCCAATGGGCTGAGAAGTGGCAGATGGAGATTAATTTAGATAAATGTGAGGTGCTGTACTTTGGAAAGGTAAATCAGGGCAGGACTTGTACATTTAATAGTAAGGTCCTGGGGACTGTTGCTGAACATAAAAACCTTGGAATGCAGGTTTGTGGTTCCTTGGAAGTGGAGTTTCAGATAGACAGGGTAGTGAGGAAGGCGTTTTGGTGTGCTTATCTCTATTGGTCATTGCTTTGAGTATAGAAGTTGGGAGGTCATATTACAGCTGTACAGGACATTGGTTAGGCCACTTTTAGAGTACTGTGTGCAATTCTGCTCTCCCTCTTACAGGAAGGATGTTGTGAAACTTGAAAGGGTTCAGAAAAGATTTACAAGGATTTTGCCAGGGTTGAAGGATTTGAGCTATAGGGAGAGGCTGAATAGGCTGGTGCTGTTTTCCCTGGAGCATCGGAGGCTGAGGGATGACCTTATAGTGGTTTGCAACATCTTGAGGGGTATGGATAGGGTGTAAAGACAAGGTATTTTCCTTAGGCTGGGGGAGTTTAAAACGAGAGGGCATAGGTTTAGAGTGAGAGGGAAAAGATATAAAAGAGACTTATGGGGCAACTTATTCATGCAAAGGGTGATACGTGTATGGAATGAGCTTTCAGAGGAAGTGTTAAAGGTAGTAAAATTATAACATTTAGAAGGTAGCTGGTTGGATATATGAAAAGGATGGGTTTAGAGGGAATGGGCCAAATGCTGACAAATGGAACTAGATTTATATAGGATATCTGGCCAGCATGAACGAGTTGGACTGAAGAGTCTGTTTTCATGCCGTATATCTTTATGACGCTATGACTCTGTAAGAGTTGAAATGACTAAGGGGTGGATAACGACCTGGCTAGGAGGGTGAATTGCTGTTAATGGAGACTGTTAGTGGCTAACAATGGGTGTTATCACATGATCTGCTATTATACACAACTCACTGTTCGCCATGAACCGTCCCCATTAATAGCTATTCACTCTCCTAGCCTGATTGTTATCCTCTCCTTTGTCTGTCCACCTGTATTTTTCTCTTTTTGGGCTCTGTCCCCACCTACCATTTACTCCTTAATCCCTCCCCCTACCCTATCTTATGCATAAAAAACAACATTTTCCTCACTCCCGTCAGTTCTGAGGAAGGGTTACCGGATCTGAAACGTTAACTCTGATTTCTATCCACAGGTGTTGCCAGACCTGCTGAGCTTTTCCAGCAATTTCTGTTTTTGTTTCTGATCAGGAATCATGTAGTAGTCAGTGTTTTAGAAGTCTGGTGCTGGAAAAGCACAGCAGGTCAGGCAGCATCCGAGGAAGCGGAGCCCTGATGCAGGGCTTATGCTCGAAACGTTGATTCTCCTGCTCCTCAGATACTGCCTGACCTGCTGTGCTTTTCCAGCACCACACTCTCGACTCAGATCTCCAGCATCTGTGGTCCTTGCTTTATCCTAGTGTTTTACAAGCAACTCGTTCAGACTTCCTACAGTCTAGAGAAAACCGAATGTTGATTCAGGTGGTGCATCTGACTAGACAAACTGAAGTATGAGTCGTTGTTGAGGATGGACAGGAATATCATCCCTGCAGTAATATAGCTTTAACATGCTCACGCATCATAACTAGTTCTTCTTCCTAATGATCAGGTACATCTAGCAAATAACTCACCATTAAACCGCTTAACTACCTTGTATGAACCACTGAATCTCATTGTCAGAGGTTGTTCTTGGAAAGGAAACAGTGCTAACACTTTGATTTAATTTGATTTGATTTGATTTGATTTATTATTGTCATGTGCACCTAGATATAGTGAAAAGTTTTGTTTTACATACAGTACAGGTAGATCATGCCATACAAAGTCCAAAGGGTAATAGAACCTTTGTGGGCGGCACGGTAGCACAGTGGTTAGCACTGCTGCCTCACAGCGCCAGAGACCTGGGTTCAATTCCTGCCTCAGGCGACTGACTGTGTGGAGTTTGCACGTTCTCCCCGTGTCTGCGTGGGTTTCCTCCGGGTGCTCCGGTTTCCTCCTACAGTCCAAAAGATGTGCAGGTCAGGTGAATTGGCCGTGCTAAATTGCCCATAGTGTTAGGTAAGGGGTAAATGTAGGGGTATGGGTGGGTTACGCTTCGGCGGGTCGGTATGGACTTGTTGGGCTGAAGGGCCTGTTTCCACATTGTAAGTAATCTAATCTAACAGAGTGAGAATATAATGTTAGGGCTGCAGAGAAAGTGTAGAGAAGGGCGAGATCAACATTACATGTAAAATTTAATAGGTCCATTCAGAAGTCTGATAAGAATGAGAAAGAAGTTGTTCATGAATTTGTTGGTTGCATGCTTTAAGCTTTTGTATCTTCTGCCCGATGAAGAGGGTGAAAGAGAATTTTAATAGGGTGGGAGGAATCCTGTTTTGAAATGTTCTAGGTGTAGCATGTTTGCCTGTCTATTCTTTCAGCTTTGCCTGTGAAGGTTCACACACTATAAGACCAAGTATCACTGCAGAAGCTCGTGAACACTTAAGCTAACAGGAAGAGGTGTCTAACACAGATCACACCTTTACCCAACACTATAGAGCTCAAAAAGCAGGGGCAATGGTGTAGAGCAGAGATCATTAATAAAGAGGCACTTTTTTTGTTTATAAAAGATACAGCAACTGAGGTCTTATATCGTCAATAAGAGCAAAATACTGTGGTTGCTGGAAATCTGAAATAAAAAAGAGAAAGTTCTGGAGAAACTCAGCAGGTCTGGCAGCATTTGGGGAGAGCAAAAAACCGAGTGTATGTTTCCTTTTGTTCTAAGGAAAAGTCATATCGGACTAAAACATTAACTCTGTTTCTGTCTCCACAGATACTGCCAGACTGACTGAGTTTCTCAAGCATTTTCTTTTTTTTTTATTTTGTCAAAACAGAGAATGATATTGGGTGGAAGGTATAGGGGAGATGTCAGGGGTGGGTTCTTTACCCAGAGAGTGGTGGGGGTTGGAATGCGCTGCCTGTGGGAGTGGTAGAGTCAGAATCTTTGGTGACCTTTAAGCGGCAATTGGATAGGTACATGGATGGGTGCTTAAGCTAGGACAAATGTTCGGCACAACATCATGGGCCGAAGGGTCTGTTCTGTGCTGTATTGTTCTATGTTCTATGTTCTATGTTCTAGATACGACAGAAGTGCATGGTCAGAATCAGGAATGCAATGCCAGAGGGACTGGTGGAGGTGATGTCAATCAATGCATTCCAGGGGGAGTTGGATTACTATCTGAAAAGGGACACAATGGAGGGATAAGGAGAGAAGATGATGAAGTAGCATTAGATGAATTATTCCTTCACAGTGCCAGCACAGACATGACAAGTTGAATGAACTGCATTGTGCAGTAACCATTTTCTTGATTCTAGTATTCTATGTTTAATATTCTGTAGGGAAAGAGGCCTGCTGTTTTTCCCTAGTATGGCTTATAAGTCACTCTAAGAGAAAGTGAGGACTGCAGATGCTGGAGATCAGAGTCGATAAGTGTGGTGCTGGAAAAGCACAGCAGGTCAGGCAGCATCCGAGGAGCAGGAGAATTGACATTTTGAGCATAAGCTGTGTTTTTCTAGCACCACATGCTTCGACTGTAAGTGACTCTCGCCCCACACCTTATCATCTAAAGTGGCTGAACAAACCAATCAATTGTTTAGGCTTGGCCAATAATATTGGTCTTGCTCATGAGGCAAACATCCTGCAAATAAACACAAAAAGCGTGAATGCAGGGGACACATTTAGCACAAAATACCTGATCCCTGATCTTTGTTGTATTAACTAATCTCAACCAGTGCGGTGTTTGTGATATAACAATGGCATCTCACCACCCCTGGGCTAGGGATGAGAAGGTAGGGGTCACTGATTCTTAATGAGTGACCATTACATTGGAAGAGTACAGGGACCTCCTTGGAAACTGGCTGAGGATAAAGATCAGGCTTATCTGTCAAGTTACCCATGTCCAAGTAGATTGTCATCGGTTCTTGTCTAGCCAATGTAAGAAGGTTGACCACATTGGGTGAAATGCTGGAAGGTGGCCAGTGTCTGCAGAACACCATGGACTGGCAACTTTAGAAGAAATATGAACAGTTAAGCAGTTAAAATGGGCATCAATATTTTTGAAGTGTGTTTGAAATGTTCTGCATAAAAACATGCACCTCACAGACGTAGAAGAAACTGCTTTGAAAGGGTCACACATGACTTTGACCGAATTTCTAAACAATTAAATTGTACTGTTTGTGGAACCATGTTGAGAGAACTGTGAAGTTTAAGGGATTGGAGCATCTGTTTATGCGTATGTTTGGCTGGCAGCATCTGTGGAGAGAGACAAACAGAGTTAACATATCATTTCATTCTGAAGATAAGTCACATCGGATTCAAAACATTACATCTGTTTCTGTCTCCACAAATGCTGCCACTTCCTCCAGGAATTTTTCTTTTTATTTCTTATTTTGTCAAAGCAGAGAATGGTATGTTTGTGTGCATGAGAGGGTGAGTTCATGCATGAATATTTGTATGTGTCTAAATAAATGTGTGTAAGTTCATGTGTGAATATATGCATGAAGGTGTGTATGATTGTGTCTGTGAGTGAGTGAGTTCACATGTGAATGTTATAGAGTCATAGAGTTGTACAACATGGAAGCAGACCCTTTGATCCAATTGTCCATGTCGACCAGATATTATAAATTGATCTAGTACCATTTGCCAGCATTTGACCCATATTTCTCTAAAACCTTTCCCATTCACTTGCCTATCCAGATGCCTTTTAAATGTTGTGATTGTACCAGCCTCCACCACTTCCTCTGGCAGTTCTTTCCATACACGCACCACCCTCTGCATGGAAATGTTGCCCTTTAGGTCCCCTATAAATCTTTTCCCTCTCACCATAAATCTATGGCCTCTAGTTTTGGACTCCCCTTCTCTGGTAAGAAGACCTTGAGTATTCACTCTATTCAGTCCCTTCACGATTTTATAAATCTCTATAAAGTCATCCTTCAATCTCTGGAGAAAATAGTCCCAGCCTATTTGGCGTCTCCCTGTAGCTCAAGTCCACCAAACCCAACAAGATCCTTGTAAATCTTTCAAGTTTAGAAACATCTTTGCTAAAGCAGGGAGACCAGGATTGAAGGCAGTCATCCAAAAGTGGTCTAATGTCTTGTGTGGCCCAACTCCAATTTTAAACGCACTGACCAGTAAGGGCAAGCGTACCAAATGCTTTCTTCACTACGTGTCACCCTGTGACTCCTCCTTCAAGGAACTATGATCCCCCACCCTTTGTTCAGCAATTCTCACCAGGAACCCAGGAATGTGTGTACAAGAATGTGTATCGGTGTCTGTTTACGTGAGGACATGAAGGTGTGTATATGCCTGTTACAAAATTTCATAATTCAAACACTCTTGTGTTATACGGGTTTTGGCGTTACACTATGCAATATTGGATTGCAAGATTTTTGCATTAATTGTTTTTTTTTTCTCTGTAAATGTTGAGTAAATATTGAAAGCATCAAACTGACCAAGCAGCGATGTTGGAATTTTCAAGCTGGAGCTACACTGCCTCTCTGGGGGCACAAACTTCTACATAAAACATTTTGTTATTCCTCTATTTACATAATTTATTCTCTTATGGAGACTGGGACTAATTTCTTGCTCCATTCAGCTCCCCTAGAACAAGCTCAGCAAATGCTCCAATAATATATTTTGGAATAATTTGTCAGGGGGCCAGTTCTGTGCTTCCATTTTCATGTCTCAATGGAGCAATTGAGGTAATTTTTTTTTAAAAAGACGCAGTTCAGGATTATTAGATGAGAGGGACTGAGTTGTGTGAATATGTTACTTGCAGTTAACAGAAATACTGAAAATTGCTACTTCTGAATTATATGGAGTTATGTAAGGAAACAGCTGGAATATCATCGCTTCCTGACTGAGTAGTAAAATAAAGGATAGCATCCTCATATAATTTGTCATTAAATGCCTGGCAGATGAGGTTCAACTGTATGTAAAGATTTGGGGTAAAAGCGGGAAGGGGGAAACATCAGGGGCAATCTGAGATTTTGGGAGATTGGTAATAGATTATGTTCTGTCAGCTGTGGCTCAATAGCAGGTACAGTTCTGGAGGTCAGAAGATTGGGGCTAAGTTTCATTTGAAAGACTATCTGGCCTGTCACCTCTATGCAATATTGAGACAATATAAAAATGAAAGCAGTAGAAGCAGGAATAGGCCATTTGGCCCCTTAAGTCTATTCTATCATTGAGTAATATCAAGCTTGATCTGACTGGCCATAATTACACTTTCCTGTGCCTCATTCTCCTGGTCCATAATCCTTGATTCTTTTATAGCTTAGACATTTCTCTAAGTCAGTTCCAAATATATTCAATGACCCAGTTTCCATTGTTGTCTTTGGAAAGAAATTCCAAAGGCTAACTATTCTGTACGATGGAAAAGTTCCTCCTCTTCCACATCTGAAATAGCAGACTCATTCTTTTGTTAGTTTGCCCCCTAGTTCCAGATTCCCCTGCTAGCAATAACATGCTCTCAGTATCCCCAGGCCATCCCACCCCTGCCAAGACCCCTAAAAATCATATATAATAAAACAAAGAATTGCATTTGTTAGAGATTTGAAACAGAAATGGAAATTGCTGGTGAGATTCAGCAGGTCTGGCAGCTTGTGTAGGAAGAAAACAGAGTTAACGTTTCAAGTCTGGTGACTCTTCATTAGAACTGTTAGCAACTTGGAGAATGCGAACCTTATGCTGAAGGTGAAGTTGGAGACGGGGAAAGGAGAGGTGAATGGAAAGGTGGAGGTGGAGCCTGGGGGAGAGAGAGAGAGACAGAGAGAGAGCGAGATGAAAGGTGAAATAACTCCACAGAGGTTGGTATCCTATAACCAAGTTACCCTTTGTTTACACATGGAAAATCTTTAACACTGACCAGCTCCCTCAGAGCCAACCCTCAGAATGAACAGAACCTCTGACACTCATGTTTATATCTGTCAGCCAGGGCTCCCCGATGGGCCAGGTTAACAGGAACTCATATTCTATGTCATCTAACTGGCTGACCTCATTACATTCACTACAAAATGGGTAGGTGAGCAAGGAAATTATTGATAGCAGGCCAGAGCAGAAGAAAAGCTGAATAAGTGAGGTCAGAGTAGGAGAGAATGGATGAGCTGTGCTGAAAACAACCATATAAAATATAATGCCCTCTGAGTAGGTGAGAATGGGTGACTGTGCTAAAGGCAACAAGGTGGCATTGTCAGAATAGGTACAATGGAAATGGCGAAACTGGGAGAATGGGATGGAGTCCTTATAGGAAGCAGGGTGTGAGCATATGTGGTCGAGGTAATTATGGGAGTCAGTAGGTTTGTGTATGTTGGTGTTCAGCCTTTCTCCAGAAATGGAAACAGAGATATTGAGTGAAAATCAATAGTTTGGTTTCCTACATGACCAGAGTAACTCTACTTTGAAAGCATTTAATTGGTGGTGAAGCATTTTGGGTCAGATTGAGGTCAGGAATAGTGTGATATTTGATTTGATTCTCTACAGTGTGGAAACAGGCCCTTCGGCCCAACAAGCCCACACCGCTCCTCCGAAGAGAAACTCACCCAAACCCATTCCCCTAGCCTATATTTGCTTCTGACTAATGCACCTAACACTGTGGGCAATTTAGCATGGCCAGTTCACCTGACCTGCACATCTTTGGACTGTGGGAGGAAACCCACGCAGACACAAGGAGAATGTGCAAACTCCACACAGACAGGCAGGAATCGAACCCAGGACCCTGGTGCTGTGAGGCAGCAGTGCTAACCACTGAGCCACTGTGCTGCCCATACTTTGAAAATACTTTTCACTTGCCTGGATGAATGCAGCTCCAACACCACCTGAGGTGTGACGCCATTTAGAACAAAGCAGCCCATCAATTAAAACTTTTATCTACCACTTTGAACTTGCACTCCCTCCACCACCACCACAGTATTGGCAATGTACACAATCTACAAGGTGCACTGTACAAACTTATTAAGACTGCCTCAATACCACCTTCCAGATTCTCCCATCCAGAAGTGCAGCAGACGCATGGGAGCACTAAGTTCCTCTCTAGGCTCCACACCATACTGACTTGGAACTATACTTCTATTCCTTCAATGTTGCAGAGTTAAAGTCCAGGAACACTTCCCAACAGTACTGTGGATGTATCGACACCCCATAGACTGCAAGAGTTCAAGGTGGCAGCTCACCACCACCTCCTAAATGCCAACTGTGGACGGGCCACAAAAAACGCTCTAGCTAATGATGCCAACAACCCTTGAATGAATTAAAACTGGACTATATTCTCTGGAGTTTAAAAGAATCAGGCATTCTCATTATAAATATGCATTTTTTGTTCTTGAATATATATATATATTATGGTATGGATGTTATTACTTGCAAAATGTAGATTGCCCGACCAGAGGGGAGGCCATATTGGATTTGGTACTTGGTAACGAACCGGGACAAGTGATGGGCTTGTTAGTGGGTGAACATTTTGGTGATGGTGACCACAATTCTGTGACTTTCACCTTGGTTATGGAGAGAGATAGGTGCGTGCAACAGGGTAAGTTTTACAATTGGGGGAAGGGTAAATACGATACTGTAAGACAGGATCTGAGAAGCATAA
>NC_057712.1:122028135-122036235 GCF_004010195.1 Chiloscyllium plagiosum
CTTTGGAATTTTGTTGATAGTGGGACAGAGAGGGGCGGGGCAGGGATAGGGTTAAGCTTACACACGTCAGGAAAGGGAGCAATGAGAGAAACAAAGGGCTGAATTCGTGAGGTGCGCCATGAACAGCTCCAATTTCTAAAGCCTTACAGTATCCCAACCTACTCACGTCTGTCCCTTTACTCCCTGATCCAATTTCTCAGCCTCTGTCACATTGACAGCCAGTTCAAAGGACAAAGATGTTCAGACGACACATTCCCATCATTCTCAATAACTAACACAAACATCAGGGTCTCCCAAATGCACAGACGCCTCTGTCAACACTGCAATGATTTATCACAATATTTTTTTTCCTAATCGACTCACACCAAAGATATACACAAACAGTGACGCGATAAATTAAAAAATAAGAAAACCAAGTCAGAAATAGGAAGGGTGCAGTCACCTTGTTGGGTGTTTACTCTCGGCCCCCCAATAGCAGCAGAGATGTGGAGAAACAGATTGGGGAACAGATTTTGGAAAGGTGCAGAAGCCACAGGGTCGTAGTCATGGGCGACTTCAACTTCCCAAATATTGATTGGAAGCTCTTTAGATCAAGTAGATTGGATGGTGCGGTGTTTGTGCAGTGTGTCCAGGAAGCTTTTCTAACTCAGTATGTAGATTGTCCGACCAGAGGGGAGGCCATTTTGGATTTGGTACTCGGTAATGAACCGGGACAAGTGGTGGGCTTGTTAGTGGGTGAACATTTTGGTGATGGTGACCACAATTCTGTGACTTTCACCTTGGTTATGGAGAGAGATAGGTGCGCACAACAAGGTAGATTTTATAATTGGGGGAAGGGAAATTACGATGCTGTAAGGCAGGATTTGAGGAGCATACGTTGGGAGCATAGGCTGTCAGGGAAGGATGTGGTGGAAATGTGGAACTTTTTCAAAGAGCAGATACTACGTGTCCATGATATGTATGTACCTATCAGGCAGGAAAGAAATGGTCGTGTGAGGGAGCCTTGGTTGACGGGAGAGGTTGAATGTCTGGTAAAGAGGAAGGAGGAGGCTTACATAAGGTTGAGGAAACAGAATTCGGACAGAGCAGTGGAGGGATACAGGATAGCCAGAAGGGACCTGAAGAAAGGGATTAGGAGAGCTAAGAGAGGGCATGAAAAATCGTTGGTGGATAGGATCAAGGATAACCCCAAGGCATTTTATGCGTATGTGATAAACCTGAGAATGACGAGAACGAGGGTAGGTCCGATCAAGGACAGTAGTGGGAGACTGTGTATTGTGTCGGAAGAGATAGGAGAGGTCTTGAACAAGTACTTCTCTTCAGTATTTACGAACGAGAGGGACCGTATTGTAGAAGAGGAGAGTGTGAAATGGACTGGTAAGCTAGAAGAGATACCTGTTAGGAAGGAAGATGTGTTGGACATTTTGAACAACTTGAGGATAGACAAGTGCCCCGGGCCTGACGGGATATATCCTAGGATTATGTGGGAGGCAAGAGAGGAAATTGCAGTACCGTTGGCAATGATCTTCTCGTCTTCACTGGCAACGGGGGTGGTACCAGGGGACTGGAGAGTAGCGAATGTTGTGCCCCTGTTCAAAAAAGGGAATAGGGATAACCCCGGGAATTACAGGCCTGTTAGTCTTACTTCTGTGGTAGGCAAAGTAATGGAAAGGGTACTGAGGGATAGGATTTATGAGTATCTGGAAAGTCACTGCTTGATTAGGGACAGCCAGCACGGATTTGTGAAGGTCTTGCCTTTCAAGTCTTATTGAATTCTTCGAGGAGGTGACCAAGCATGTGGCTGAGGGTAGAGCAGTGGATGTAGTGTACATGGATTTTAGTAAGGCATTTGATAAGGTTCCCCATGGTAGGCTTATGCGGAAAGTCAGGAGGCATGGGATAGAGGGAAATTTGGCCAATTGGATAGAAAACTGGCTAACCGGTCGAAGGCAGAGAGTGGTGGTAGATGGTAAATATTCAGCCTGGAGCCCAGTTACAAGTGGAGTTCCGCAGGGATCAGTTCTGGGTCCTCTGCTGTTTGTAATTTTTATTAATGACTTAGATGAGGGAGTCGAAGGGTGGGTCAGTAAATTTGCAGATGATACGAAGATAGGTGGAGTTGTGGACAGTGAGGAGGGCTGTTGTCGGCTGCAGAGGGACTTAGATATGATGCAGAGCTGGGCTGAGGAGTGGCAGATGGAGTTCAACCCTGCCAAGTGTGAGGTTGTCCATTTTGGAAGAACAAATAAGAATGTGGAATACAGGGTTAATGGTAGGGTTCTTAGTCAGGTGGAGGAACAGAGGGATCTTGGGGTCTATGTACATAGATCTTTGAAGGTTGCCACTCAGGTGGATAGAGTTTGTAAGAAGGTCTATGGAGTATTATCGTTCATTAGCAGAGGGATTGAATTCAAGAGTCGTGAAGTGATTTTGCAACTGTACAGGACTTTGGTTAGGCACATTTGGAGTACTGTGTGCAGTTCTGGTCGCCTCGCTTTAGGAAAGATGTGGAAGCTTTGGAGAGGGTGCAGAGAAGATTTACCAGGATGTTGTCTGGAATGGAGAATAGGTCGTACGAGGATAGGTTGAGAGTTCTCGGTCTTTTCTCGTTGGAACGGCGAAGGATGAGGGGTGACTTGATAGAGGTTTTTAAGATGATCAGAGGAATAGATAGAGTAGACAGTCAGAGACTTTTTCCCCGGGTACAACAGTGTTACAAGGAGACATAAATTTCAGGTGAAGGGTGGAAGGTATAGGGGAGATGTCCCAGAGTGGTGGGGGCATGGAATGCGCTGCCTGTGGGAGTGGCAGAGTCAGAATCATTGGCGAACTTTAAGTGGCAATTGGATAGGTACATGGATGGGTGCTTAAGCTAGGACAAATGTTTCGGCACAACATCCTGGGCCGAAGGGCCTGTTCTGTGCTGTATTGTTCTATGTTCTATTGTTCTATGTTCTATCTATCCCGGGTCTGAGAGATCATAGGTTGTATTTTTAATTTAACCAAGTGGTCCTTTACTGAAACGTAAGCCTGTAAGCTGGTAACTCTGCAGATTTGCTTTTAACAATAAAAGAAAATCTTATTCTGTCAAGGAAATAAAGATAAAATAGAACAATGAGAGGTACCTACATATAACACAATAAAATGTTTCCAAAATACATTGTACAATGAAATTCCATCTACCTCGATATCACTGTGTTCAAGTATCAGAATTCTGTTTAATGTATCTGTTTCTCTTAATCCCTTGTCTTGAGAGTTTGACAGTTTTTTTCCCTCGATTAAACATACAACTGAGCTTAAATTTTCTTAGTTTCAAATCGGCCAATCAGGTTTCCAACCAAACACCTTTGGTTTGGATTTTTTTCAAACTGGCACCCTCGCACTGAGGGAACCTATTTCCTAACTGTTATGGACTAACTTTTTTTCTCCTGAATTATCTGTTTTAAATTTGCTACCCATATCCTAAATCTATGACATCTCATTCTAGATTGCCTCACATAAGGAAACATCGTCTCTACGTCTACTTTGTCAATCTCCTTTAACATCTCAAGTACCTCAATTAGATTTACTCGTCTTCTTCTACACTCCAGAGAATATCTTTCTACACTGCCCAATCTCTCTCCATAAGACAAACCTCTCATCTCTGGAATCAACCCAGTGAACCTTCACTGAACTACCTATAATGCAATTACATTCCACTCAAATTAAGGGACCAAGAAGGATGGGTGAATATTTAGCAGTTTTATTTCATGTCTTCAGTGATTAATGGAAATTGTTACTAGCATTTTCCACAACAAAGTCAATGGGTTGCTTCTCTCCAATGTTGGTAAACTGTTACAAATCTAAATTAGAAATGTCTCGATGGATGAAAAATCCTGCTATTACACTCTGTGTGAGCTCATGTGAATTATCTGTTAATAATCTTTGCAAGGCTTTCACCATAGAACATAGAACATTACTGCGTAATGTAGGTCCTTTGGTCTTTGATGTTGCGCCGACCTGAGAAATCAATCTGAAGCCCATCCAACCTAAAATATCATCCATATGCCTATCCAATGACCATTTAAATGCCCTTAACATTGGCAGTTCTACTACTGTTGCAGGCAGGGCATTCCTCATGCCTACTACTCTCTGAGTAAAGAATGTACCTCTGTCTGATATCTATCACCCCTCAAGTTAAAGCCATGTCTCCTCATGCTAGCCATCACCATCTGAGGAAAAAGGCTCTCACTGTCCACCCTATCTAACCCTCTGATCATCTTATATGTCTCAATTAAACATAGAACATAGAAAAGTACAGCACAAAACAGGCCCTTCGGCTCACGATGTTGTGCCGAGGATTATTCTAATCTAAAATAAAATAACCTAATCTAACCTACGCACCTCTCAATTCACTGCTGTCCATGTGCATGTCCAGCAGTCACTTAAATTTCCCCAATGACTCTGCCTCCACCACCACAGCTGGCAACACACTCCGTGCCTTCACAACTCTCTGCATAGAGAAACTACCTCTGATGCCTCCTGTATACCTTCTTCCTAATATCTTAAAATGATGACCCCTCATGCCAGTCAGTCCTACCCTCCGGAAATGTCTCTGGCTATTGATTCTGTCCATGCTTTCCATTACCTTGTATACTTCGATCAGGTCACCTCTCTTCCTCCTTCTCTCTAAAGAGAAAAGTCTGAAATTTGTCACCCTCTCTTCATAAGACAAGCCTTTGAGTCCAGGCAGCATCTTGGTAAACCTTCTTTGCACCCTCTCCAAAGCCTCTGTATCCTTCCTATAATAGGGTGACCAGAACTGGACACAATATTCCAAACGTGGTCTCACCAGGGGTTTGTCGAGCTGCAGCAAAACCTCGCGGCTCTTAAACTCGATCCCCCTGTTAATGAAAGCCAAAATACCATATGCCTTCTTAACAACCCGATCCACTTGGGTACCAACTTTGAGGGATCTATGCACTTGAACACCAAGATCCCGTTGTTCTTCAACACACTGCTAAGGATCCTGTCTTTAATCCTATATCCAGCATTCAAGTTCGACTTTCCTAAATGCATCACTTCGCATTTATCCAGGTTGAACTCCATCTGCCTTTTTTCAGCCCAGCTCTGCATCCTGTCTATGTCACGCAGCAGCGTGCAATATCCCTCGATACTATCAATGGCACCTCCAACCTTTGTGTCATCTGCAAATTTACTAACCCACCCCTCAACCTCCTCATCCAAGTCATTTATAAAAAACTACAAAGAGCAGAGGCCCAAGAACAGAGCCCTGCAGAACACCACTCACCACTGACCTCCAGGCAAAATACTTTCCATCTACAATCACTCTTTGCCTTCTGTCAGCCAACCAATTCTGAATCCAGACAGCCAAATCTCCCTTTATCCCGTACCTCCTGACTTTATGAATAAGCCTACCATGGGGAACCTAATCAAATGCCTTGAAGTCCACATACACAACATCCGCTGCTCGACCTTCATTGACTTGTCTTGTTACCTCCTGAAAGAACTCAATAAGATTTGTGAGGCATGACCTGCCCCTCAAAAAGCCATGCTGACTGCCATTAATCATGCAATGCTTTTCCAAATAGTCATAAATCCTATCCCTCAGAATTCTTTCCAAAACCTTGCTGACCACAGATGTAAGACTGTCTGGTCTGTAATTGCCAGGGATTTCCCTATTCCCCTTCTTGAAAAGAACAACAACATTCACCTCCCTCCAATCCTCCAGTATGACTCCCGTGGAGAGTGAGGAAGCAAAGCAAGCAAATGTACCTTAGTCAGCGCTCAACCTTCTTCTCTCTAACGAAAACAGCCTCAGATCCCTCAGCCTCTCCTTATAAGACAATGACACAGTCCACACAGAAGGGGAGATGAAGTTTAGTAGCATTATTGCTGGCCTATTAATCCAGAGAGCTGAAAATGTGTTGTTGGAAATGCGCACTAGGTCAGGCAGCATCCAAGGAGCAGGAGAATTGACGTTTCGGGCATGAGCCCTTCTTCAGGAAGCCCTTCTCCTGAAGAAGGGCTCATGCCCGAAACGTCGATTCTCCTGCTCCTTTGGATGCTGCCTGACCTGCTGCGCTTTTCCAGCAACACATTTTCAGCTCTGATCTCCAGCATCTGCAGTCCTCACTTTCTCCTATTAATCCAGAGACCCAAGTAATGTTCTGGGGATCTGGGGTTCGAATCCTACTATGGCAGATGGCGGAATTTGAATTCATTAAAATCTGGAATTAAGAGTCTAGTGATGACCATTGTCAATTGAAGGTGAAAAACCCTTTTCTTGAGGGAAGAAAACTGCCATCCTTACTTGGTCTGGATTACATGTGACTCCAGATCCACAGCAATGTGGCTGATTTTTAACTGCCCTCTGGGATGAGCAATAATGATACCCTCATTCCTGTGAGTGAATGAAAGAAACAGGGCAATTTGGCAAAGCTATTCCAATTATGCTTTCTTTAGGGTTTCCTCATCGGTTTATCTAGACTTTTCCTTAAGCCTCAAATACTCCATCTGGGCATGAGTTCTGTATTTCCACAGTGTGGGAATGTTTCTTTTGAATTTATACAAACATGGAGCAGGAGTAGGCAATTGAACACCCCCGAGACTGCTCTGTTCTATTTAATTTCTTAATCATCTTACACTGATTTTGCTTTTAGATGTAACAAGCAGGGTGAATAATGGGAACAAATGGGATGTGGTGCATTTGGGTTTCCAAAGTTGTGTTGATAAGGTGTCACATAGCACATGGTCATAGGCGTAAGATATAATTTTGTACGGAAGATTAGATAACTAGTGGGAAACTGAGCATCAGGATAAATGGGTAAGCAAAACTAATGGATTGTCACAGTGATGTGTTCTTGGACCTCAACCATTTACAATCCATATCATTAGAACGAAGGGAGTAAGCATACTGTCGGTAGACAACTTATAAAGGGGAGAAAAAGGTCTTGCTAAAGGATAAAGACAAATCGAGTGAATGCGGCAAAAATGGCAAATGGAGGATAACATGGGGAAATGGACAGCTGTCCACTCTTAGTTAAATGGAGAAAGAATACCACAAAATATTGCATAGCAGTGGGATCTGGGTATCCTCATACAAGCGATACAAAACCTTATCATGCATTTACAACAAGTGATTTAGGAAGCAAATAGAAAATTAATGTTTACAGCCAGAGGGATGGAATACTAAATTGCGAAAGGGTGTTATCAATGTATAGGTGTTGCTGACAGTGACCGTTCTGTTTATTGTTTTAGTCTCCTTATTTAAGGATGGATTATAGCTGCATTGAAGACAATTCAGAGAAGATTCAATGGATTGGTGTCTGGGATGAAGGTTGAACAAGTTGGGCCCATATTCATTAGCGTTTCGAAGCATGAGTGGTGTTCTCATTGAATCAATACGTTCCTGAGGAGTTTTGACAGGGCAGATGTTGAGAGATGTTTCCTGTTCTGGGGAATTTGGAGTGGAGGGGCACAATTTTAAAATAAGGAGTTTCCATTTCATTTGGAATTGAAGAGGAATTTTGACATTCAGAAAGCAATTATTCTTTGGAGTTCTATACCCCAGGTAAAAACAATGACTGCAGATGCTGCATTTCATTTGGAATTGAAGAGGAATTTTGACATTCAGAAAGCAATTATTCTTTGGAGTTCTATACCCCAGGTAAAAACAATGACTGCAGATGCTGGAAACCAGAGTCTAGATTAGAATAGTGCTGGAAAAGCACAGCAGTTCAGGCAGCATCCAAGGAGCAGTAAAATCGACGTTTCGGGCAAAAGCCCTTCATCGGGAATACAGGCAGAGAGCCTGAAGGGTGATGAGATAAGTGAGAGGAGGGTGGGGGTGGGGAGAAAGTAGCATAGAGTACAATAAGTGAGTGGGAGAGGGGATGAAGGTGATAGGTCAGGGAGGAGAAGGTGGAGTGGATAGTGGAAGAGGAGATAGGCAGGTAGGACAAGTCCGAACAAGTCACGGGGACAGTGTTGAGCTGGAAGTTTGGAACTAGGGTGAGGTGGGGGAAGGGGAAATGAGGAAACTGTTGAAGTCCACATTGATGCCCTGGGGTTGAAGTGTTCTGAGGCGGAAGATGAGGC
>NC_057712.1:122038619-122057251 GCF_004010195.1 Chiloscyllium plagiosum
GGGTTCTGGGGGGCGGGGATGGTGACAGTGGGATCTGTGGGGGGCATGTCAGCAGAATGCAGGTGAGTGGCATTGGTGGGGGCGGAAGTGGTGGCAAACACGGCAGTGGCGGGCAAAGGTCACTGCAGAATGCAGGTGAGTGGCATTGGTGGGGGCGGAAGTGGTGGCAAACACGGCAGTGGCGGGCAAAGGTCACTGAGCGTGTGACATCAGCGATGATGTGAGGGGCGGAAGTGATGTTACGTGTGGTGCATGAGGAATTGTGAGGGGTGAAAGTGCCTGTGGAAGCGGCCATGATGGGGTCGGAAGTTACATTAAACATATCCAAGGAAACATTGGAACAGATTTGTAATTTATATGCGAACCATGCATTAAGGGGGAAAGCACAAAAGTGCTATTCAGTCCACAACCGAAAAGTCATGATCTTATTGAACGGTAAATGAGGCAAGGGGGTTTAATAGTTTCCTGCTGCTCCTATATTTTGTGATCTTAGTCATCATGTTCTTCCACTCCCCACAAAGGAAAAAAGTCTTTTTTGCATCCTTCATCATTTTATCGACCTCTGTTAGGATATCTCTTAAATTCCCCTTTTCAACGTAAAAGAAGTGCAGCATTTCCTGATTGGTATAACCTCATGGTTTTTAGTTTCCTTCCTGTGAATCTCCACCCTCCCAAATATCTTTTATTATAATGTAGAGACCAACTGATCTATCTAAAGTGGTGGTGGAGGGTTGTTTCATGGACTAGAGGCCTGCGACCAGCACTATTCCACAGGGATTGGAGTTGGGTCCAGTTTTGTTTGCATTTCTACAAATGATTTAGATAAGAATAGAGAAGGCATGATTAGTAAGTTTGCAGTTTACACCAAAATTGGTGGTACAGAGGACAATGAATAAGGTTATTTAAGATTACAAAGATATCTTGATCAATTGGATCAATGGACTGAGGAGAAGCAGAGAGTTTAATTTGGATTAGTGCAGGGTATTGCATTTTGATAAAGCAACCAAGGAGGGGACTTATACCATTAACGGTAGGGCCCTGGGTAGAGCTGTAGAAGAGAGAGACCTACAGGTTCAGGTGCATAACTCTTTGAAATTTGCATCACAGGTAGACAGGGTGGTTAAGAAGGTATCTAGCACACTTGCCTTCATTGCTCAGACCTTTTGAGTATGGGAGTAGGATTTCATGTTGAGGTTGTACAAGAGGTTGGTGAGGCCTCTTCTGGAGTACTGTGTGCAGTCTGGTCACCCTGTTATAGGAAGGATGATGTTAAACCGGAGAGGATTCAGAAAAGATTTTCCAGGATGTTGCCAGGAATGGAGGGTTTGAGATATAAAAATAGATTGTAAAGACTGGGACCTTATTGAGGTTTTTAAAATCCTGAGGGCCATAGGTAAGGTGAATGCCAAGGGGTTTTCTTTCCCCTAGGGTGGGGGAGTTCAAAACTAAGGTGAGAGAAGAAAGATATAAAAAGGACACAAGGGGCAACTTTCTTTAGTGGTTTGTATGTGGAATGAGCTGCCAGAGGAAGTGGTGGATGCAGGTACAGTTCCAACGTTTATAGGTTCATGAGTAGGAAAGGTTTGGAGGGGTATGGGCCATGACAGGCGGGTGGGAATAGTTCAATTTGGGACCATGGTTGGCGTGGACTGGTTGGACCGATGGATCTGTTTCCGGGCTGTATGACCCTATGACTCTTCGGTTTGATACAAAGTTTGCATAACTTCTTCACATTCCAGTCCCGTCCTTCTCCTTTGTTTGTTTTATTTATTCTGACCTTATTAATCTGCAACATAGCTTTTTGTAAGCTGTCATGATTTGGAGGTGCCGGTGTTGGACTGGGGTGTACAAAGTTAAAAATCACACAACACCAAGTTATAGTCCAACAGGTTTAATTGGAAAGCTAGTGTGCTTCCAATTAAACCTGTTGGACTATAACCTGGTGTTGTGTGATTTTTAATTTTGTAAGCTGCGTACTTATGCTGTCAAATCCCTTTGTTTCTCTATCCTATTTTCATTTAACATCTGATCTCCTTAGTAAAGAATGCAGTACCTCATGTTTATCCATATTGAAATTAATTTGCCAATTCCCTGTCCATCCATTCTGGATATTTTATGCCAATCTAATCTGCTGAAACATTTATTTTTTTTTCCCCAGGGAGAAAGTGGAGGCCACCCCTGATTGCCCATCCCAAGTTATCTTTGAACTGAGTGGCATCACATTTGGTCTGGAGTAATCAGGCCAGACCAAGGAAGGAGAGAATATTTCCTTCCCAAAGGGGCATGAATGAACCAGGAGGGTGTTTTCAACAAAAACTGATAATCACGTTCATGGTTACCTTTTCCGAGACTAGCCTTTTAAATTCCTGGCATCTTAATTTAAATTCCTCCAGTTGGCATGGTGGGATGTGAGCCTATGCTCTCAAGGTATTTGTCCCAGGCTTGTTTTATTAATCTATTAAACTACCACTGCACCACCATCTCCCTCTGATCTAGACCCATTGCTGCAGCTCTCTCTCAGCAGTCTTTCTATTTTCTCCTTTAGTTGGAACATCATTCACTTCCCTATTATCGATGTTGAGCTGATGGATATATATTTAGACATATTCTATCTCCCTTCCTCAAACTCCAGTCCTCTGGTGCTACACCTTTTTCTAACAAATTATTAAATATGTGTAGTAGTATCTCTGCTATCTATTCCCTCAATTCTTTTGAAATATATGAATACAATTCATCTAGAGGTTTTATCCTTTTCAGGTTTGATTAGCTGATTTAATATTTTGCTTAATTTGATTTTTAAATAAACTTACATCATTTTCAGCTTCACCTTTCAATGTCATGTGCAACTGTTGTTCTCACTTGTAAAGACTGAAATGTAGTAAATATTTAATTTTACTACCCGTTTCCTACTTCTCACTGTGAGTCTATTCTGACTAATCCTGAGTGGTGAGTGTGATGCTGGAAAAGCAGAGCAGGTCAGGCATCATCTGGGGAGCAGGAAAAGCAAAAGCCCTTCATCAGGAATAAGGGTGGGAGCCTCAGGGGTGGAGAGATAAATGGGAGGGGGTGGGGCTGGGGGGAAGGTAGCTGAGAGTGCGATAGGTGGATGGAGGTGGAGGTGAAGGTGATAGGTCGGAGGGGAGGATGGAATGGATAGGTGGGAAGGAAAATGGACAGGTCATGAGGGTGGTGCTGAGCTGGAAGGTTGGAACTGAGATAAGGTGGGGACGGGGGAATGAAGAAACTGGTGAAATCTACATTGATGCCATGGGGTTGGAGGGTACCAAGGTGAAAGATAAAGCTTTCTTCCTCCAGGCATAGGGTGATTAGGGAGTGGCAATGAAGGAGGCCCAGGACCTGCATGTCCTTGGTGAAGTGGGAGAGGGAGTTAAAATATTTGGCCATGGGGTGGTGGGGTTGGTTGGTGTGGGTGTCCCGGAGATGTTCTCTGTGTCGATCTGTGAGGAGGCATCCTGTCTCCTCGATGTAGAGGAGGCTGCATTGGGAACAATGGATACAGTAAATGATGTGTGGAAGTGCAGGTGAAACTTTGATGGATGTGGAAGGCTCCTTTGGGCTTTGGATGGTGGTGAGGGAGGAGGTGTGGGCACAGGTTTTGCAATTCCTGCAGTGGCAGGGAAAGGTGCCAAGAGGGGAGGGTGGGTTGGGGTGCTTGGACTTGACGAGGGAATGGTGTTTACGGAAAGCGGATAGGGGTAGGGAGGGAATTAGATATTTAGTGGTGGAGTCCGTTTGTAGGTGGCAGAAATGGCGGAGGATGATGAGTGTCTCTATTCCCTTCTCATTTCTTGTTTACATGCAATGTAATGTTCACATATTTTAACACATGGACTGTAGCAGTTTAAGAAGGCAGCTCACCATCACTTTCTGAAGGGCAAATAGCGATGGACGATAAATGCAACCAGCCAGTGAGCCCCAAGTCCCACAAGTGAATAAAGTTAGTTTTTTTTTAGTTTGTGTTCCTTGACAATTTGATTTCACAGCTTCCCTTTGCTTTTTGAATAATTTTTGTGATTTCTTTCCTAATCTCTTCATATTTCTCTCCTCTATTATTCATGTTCAAGAAATAAAATGGGCAATAGTTTGCATTTATACAACACCTTTAATGAAGTAAAATACCTCAAGGTATTTCCTGGGAGCATTATCAACTAAATGTGGTCACAAAACCCTTGGCTTCTGTGTGTTGATGTACTTTGTTAAGGTTGCTCGAGATTAACACTTACAGTCATATTGTCTACTGATTCATGTCCCTTTATATCCCCAGTAAATCCAGAAGGCAAGAACTGATCACCTTCATATTGGCTAAAACTATTTACAGTCATCTGAACTCCAGGTACAAACACCTATCATATAGAAAGAGTTGTCATTCGCAATAGGCAACAATGAGGATGATTGTTTGAAAGTCTTTTCTTCGCCAAATCCCAGGCTCTTGTAACGTGTATATAATTGTATGTAGAGTTGAATGTGTCAAGAAATATATTTGTACAGCACATTTTGCAGTCAGAAAGATTGTGCTGAGTGTTTAAATCAATGCATGCTGAGCAGGAAGGAAGGAAGGAAGGGATAAATACAAAGAATTATATCGTACAAAATGAACAGCCTAGAAAAAGAGCATTAGACCCAACAGTTCTGTGGCAGTATTTACATTCAGCATGGCTCTCCTGCCAATTCTGTTCATCCAAGCCTATGAACGTAACCTCTGAGCCCTTTCTACCTCATCTATTTTTCTATGTCCCCATAGTATGCATTTGTGCTCCTCAGCTCAGCTGTTTATTGGTAACGAGCTTTATATTCCGACCCCAATCTGTGGAAAGGAACTTCTCCTGAACTCCCTGTTGGATGTGTTAGTGATCGTCTTATAGTTATGGCTGGAATGAAGGGTACAATTAAAGAGAAGGATTTCGATTTGATTTTGGAAACAATTAAGAGGCTGCAAAATGAAAACAATTCTCTGAGTCACTATGAAGCTTAGGGGAAGAAAAGGGTGATGCAGGAGTTTGTGTTATAGAATAATCCCCATCATAGAATTAATTGATGAAGATACAAAAATGAAGCAGGTTGGGAAAATATTGTACCTGAAATCAATAATGAGATGAGGACTTGTGTTTCTCAAACAGCAGCAGAGCCAAGCGATGTTATGGAGGGGTGAACGGTTTTTGACATTTTAATACCGATTTTCAGAAAATGTGAAGGATTGACTAAAAATCTTGATTAATTCCCTGATAAAGCGGCATAAAAATATTAATTCAGCAAAAGTTTAATTAAACTGACTGCTGATGTTAGATCAATTGTTATTTTTAAATCTGAGGTAGGTAAGTTTTGTTTAGCAAAGGTATTAAAATAGAATAGCAATTGATTGTCACTTGTATTTATGAAAATAAGGTAAAAAGTATATAAATTGCCATGATTCAGTGCTATTTTACTTACATAAATTATAAAATGATGTAATTGAGAGAAAGTTAAGGCAAAGTTTTCTTCCCTCCATGGCAATCGAGGTTTTTGGAGTGGCTACAGGACTCCACCACCACGTCCTCCCTGAGGCCACCAACGCAAAGATGACACTGAAGCTACTGTATCCCTGCCGCAGCAAGGACGGACAACCAGACCCTGCCAATGCCACTTTAGTTGCTTTCTCTTCTCTCTCATTTTCTCTTCGCTTTGTTCCTGTTGTTAATTTAAGGGTTAAGTCATGGCACGAGATCCCAGACCCATGCCATGCTCCTCTTGTGTGATATGGGAATTCAGGGACTCTTGCAATGTCCCTGACTGCTTCATGTGCAGGAAGTGTGTTCAGCTGCAGTTCCTGTCTGATCACTTGACAGGTCTGGAGTTGCTGCTGGATTCACTTTGGAGCATCCGTAAGGCTGAGGGAATAGCACTTTCAGTAACACTGCAGGTAAACATTACTGAGGAAGGTAGGGAATGGGTGACCAATGGACAGAGGAAGAGTAGGAAGTCAGTGCAGGGGTCCCCTACGGTCATCTCCCTCCAAAACAGGTTAAGCTGTTTTGGATACTGTTGGGGGAGATACCGCAGCCAGGTTCATAGGCACCAAGGATGGCTCTGCTATTCAAGAGGGCAGGAAAAAGAGCTTTAGTGATAGGGGATTCAATTGTAAGGGGATTGGATAGGCACTGCTGCATCTGCAAACAGGATCACAGGGTGGTGGGTTGTCTCCCTGTGCAAGGGTCAAGGATTTCTTGGAGCAGTTTCAGGACATTCTGGAGGGTGAGGGTGAACAGCCAGCTGTCGTGGTACATGTAGCCACCAGCGATGTAGGTAAAAAACAGTCTGAGGTACTACAAGCTGAATTTAGGGAGTTAGGAGTTTAACTGAAAAACAGCATCTCCAAGGTAATAATCTCGTGATTGCTCCCATTGCCGTGTGCTAGTCAGAATGGGAATAGCAGGATAGCTAAAATGAATACATGGCTTGAAGGATGGGTGCAAGAGGGAAGGATTCAAATTCCTGGGACATTGGAATCGGTTCTTGGGGAAGGTGGGACCAGTACAAACCAGAGGGTCTGCACCCGGGCAGGACTGAAACCAATGTCTTGGGAGGAGTGTGTGTGCTCATGCTGTTGTGAATGGTTTAAACTAATATGGTGATGGTGGTGGTGGGGTGGGTGGGGGACGGTGGGAACCAATGTAGGAAGTCAGACAGAAGTAAAGTAAGGACAGAAACAAAGGGGAAAAGTGAAAGTGGAAGGCAGAGAAAGATCAAAGGCAAAAATCGAAAAGGATCATATTTCGCAATTATTCTAAAAGGCCAAAAAATGTCAAAAAAAAGAGCGTCTAGGTGCTGTGTCTCAATGTGAGGAGCATTTATAATAAGATAAATGAATTAACTGCACTGAAATTTATTAATGGATATGATATAATCGGGATCACAGAGACGTGGCTCCAAGGTTATTTAATTTTCAGGAAAGATAGATGGAAAGAAAAGGGAGGTAGGGTAGCATTGCTGGTTAAAGAGGAGGCTAACACAATAGTAAGGGAGGACATTAGGCTGGATGATGTGGAATCTGTATGAGTTGAGGTGGAACACCAAAAGGAAAAATATGTTAATTGGAGTTATGTAAACACCACCAAACTCTAGTTGTGAGGTAGGGGATTGTATCAAACAGGAAATTAGAGCTGCATGCAGTAAGGATACAACAGTTATTGTGGGTGACTTCAGTCTACATTTTGATTGGACAAACTGCAGCAATGTGAACGGAGGAGGATTTTCTGGAATGTATGAAGGATGGTTTCCTCAGCCAGTATGTCAAGGAACCAACTAGAGAGCAAGCCATCCTAGACTGGGCATTGTGTAGATTAGATTACTTACAGTGTGGAAACAGGCCCTTCGGAAAACAAGTCCACACCGACCCACCGAAGCTCAACCCCCCCCATTCCCCTACATTTACCCCTTTACCTAACTCTACGGGCAATTTAGCATGGCTAATTCACCTGACCTGCACATTTTTGGACTGTGGGAGGAAACCGGAGCACCCGGAGGAAACCGGCGCAGACACGGGGAGAACGTGCAAACTCCACGCAGTCAGCCACCTGAGTCGGGAATTGAACTCGGGTCTCTGGCGCTGTGAGGCAGCAGTGCTAACCACTGTGCCACCATGCCGCCCTAGAATGAAAGAGGATTCATTAACAACATTGTGGTATGAGATCCTTTGGGGAGGAGTGACCATAATATGGTGGAATTCTTCATTACGATGGAGAGTGACAAAATGAATCTGAAATTAGGGTACTGAACTTAAAGAAAGCTAACTTTGATGGTATGAGGTATGTATTGGTTAGGATACTTAAGGGGTCGACAGTGGATAAACAATAGCAGATATTTAAAGACCACATGGATGAACTTCAACAATTGTACATCCCTGTCTGGCATCAGAGTAAAACAGGGAAAGTGGCTTAACCATGACTCACAAAGGAAATCAGGAGCAGTGTTAAAGCCAAAGGGGGGGCTTATAAAGTGGCCAGATAAAGCAGCAAACCTGAGGACTGGGAAAAATGTAAAATTCAGCAGAGGAGGACAAAAGGTTTAATTCAGAAAGGGGGGATAGATTATGAAAGTAAACTTGAGGAAAACATAAAAACTGACTGCAAAAGCTTCGATAGATATGTGAAGAGAAAAAGACTGGTGAAGACAAATGTAGGTCCTTACAATTAGAATCAGGTGACTTCATGATGGGCTACAGAGAGATGGCAGACCAGCTGAACAAACACTTTGGATATGTTTTTACTAAGGAGGGCACAAATAACTTTCAGGAAATGTGAGGGGACAGAGGGTCAGGAATGAAGGAGGAACTGAAGGAAATCCTGATTCATCAGGAAATTGGGGAATTCACTGAGATTAAAATCTAATAAAATCCTCATGGCCTGATACTCTGCATCCCAGAAGTACTTAAGGAAGTGGCCCTAGAAATAGCAGAGGTATTGGTGATCATTTTCCTGCATTCTGTAGACTCTGGAAGAGTTCCAATGGATTAGAGGGTAGTTAAATGTAATCCCACTCTTTAATTAAGGAGGCAGAGAGAAAACAAGGAATTATAGGCCTTTTAACCTGATATCCATGATGGGGAAAATGCCGGAGGCAATCATTAAGGATGTAGCAATTGAGCATTTGGAAGGCATTGGTCCTCGTCAGCATGAATTCTCTAAAGGGAAATCGTGCTTGACAAATCTTCTGGAATTTTTTGATGATGTGACTAGTAGAGTGGACAAGGATGAATCAGTAAGATGTTGTGTATCTGGACTTACAAAAGGCTTTTGACAAAGTTCCACACAAGAGATTAATAAAGAAAATTAAAGCTCAAGGTATTGGAGGTAATGTATTGACTTGGATTCAGAACTGGTTGGAAGAGAGGAAGCAGAGAGTTAGAAATAAATGGGTCCTTTTCAGAGTGACAGGCAGAGAGGAGTGGGGTGACCTCAGTTGTTCACATTAATCAAAAATTAATGACTTTGGCGAAGGAATTGAATGCAATATCTCCAAATTTGCAGATTACTCTAAGCTGGGCGGCAGTGTGTGCTGTGAGGAGGATGCTAAGAGGCTGCAGGGTGACCTGGACAGACTGGCTGAGCGAGAATATACTTGGCAAATGCAATATAATGAGGATAAATGTGAAGTTATCCACTTTGGTCACAAAAAACAGGAAGGCAAGTTATTATCTGAATGGTGACAGTTTAGGAAAAGGTGAGGTGCAATAAGCCTGGCTGTCATGGTTGAACAGTCACTGAAGGTTGGAATGCAGGTGCAGCGGGGTTGAGGAAAGCTAATGGCACATTCTCCTTCATAGCGAGAGGCTTTGAGTCTAGGAGTAGGGATTCTTGCTGCAGTTATACAGGGCCTTGCTGAGGCCACACCTTGGGTGCAGTTTTGGTCTCCTAGTCTGAGGAAGGGCATTCTTACTATTGAGGGAGTCCAGTGAAAGTTCACCAGACTGATTTCCGGGATGGCAGGACTGACATATGTAGAAAGACTGGGTTGACTGGGCTTGTACTCACTGGAATTTAGAAGAATGGGGCCTGATCTCTTAGAAACTTAGAAAATCCTAAGTGGACAGGTTAGATGTGGGAAGAATGTTCCTGATGTTGGGGAAGGTCAGAACCAGGGGTCACAGTCTAAGAATAAGGGGTAAACTATTCAAGACTGAGATGAGGAAGGATTTCTACACTCAATATTTACCCATTGGGTAAATATTGAGGAGGGAGCTGGACGTGGTCCTTGAGGCTAAAGGGATCAAGAGGAATGGGGAGACAGCGGGAATCGGATACTGAGACTGCATGATAATCGATGATCGTATTGAATGGTGGCATAGGGCCGAACGGCCAAATCCTGCAGCTTTTTTCTTTGTTTCTATGAAACTGCCACATTGCCACTGCAGCCACAAGGAACAAACTGGAACGACCGTGCTGTCACTGCTGTCGCCACCGCTGAAACCTCCACGCCACTACCCAGAGGAACAGACCAGACCCACCGACGACGGAGCCTTCGATAAAGTCACGGCCACTATGGCAACGAGATATGGACATCCGGATCCACTCCCCTGTCACCGCTGCAACAGTCCCTTGCAACCGCCTTCCTCCACCGCAGCCACAGAAAAGAAAAAGGTGAACTTTGATACAAAAGAGAAATGAAGAAACAAAAGGAGAGAACAAAGAGGAAGGTGGCCTGCTCAGGAACACTAATACTACCTACCCTGGGCCAAAGGCAGGTATCCATGTTTAGGCCACAGACCAACCACAATTTCTTTAAACTGCAGAGCATGCTGGAGGGGCTGAATGGTCTACTCCTGTATTCCTATATACTTAAGGAGTTGTATGCTTGAAAGGTTGGCCAAGTTCGAAAATGTTATTGAGACGGTCTGGAAGACTAAGATCTTGAGAGACAATTGGAAACCATTGTCATTGCAAGGCACCGTTGGCTGTGCTCTGAAAGGTTATTGGACATCAGGCTGCAGAACATGGTGTATGTGACAACCTGCTTGTGTTCTCTAATTCTGCCCACACCCAGGTATCCTCAGAGAAGGAGCACACATTGTCTACCAATACGTTTTAGCTGTTCCGCGTTTGGTGGTCACCGTGGGAACTGGAGCATCTCATCATTGCTCAGAATGACCATTTCACCGAAGTGGATGAGTTTCCTTTACAGTTTTGATTTTTCTTTCTGTTACCATGCCCCTTCGAGCCTGTCAACCAATCTGTCTTATTTTGGTAACTCGGATTATTTAAAATGGTAGAGAGGAGAATGTTGGGGTCTGGTGACTCTGTTGCCAGTGTTTGGTATCGGGAGTTTGATACAATGATCCCATTCCTCCTCTCCCCTCCTTCCTGACCGAGATCTCTCAGCCAATCCAACCGAGGTCTAGAATCACAGAGGGACCCAGGGTACAGGTGAAAGGGTTCCTGGTAGAGAGCTTGCGGGTGGGCGATGGTAAGAGCAGAGAGCCGGCTCTCAGTTCCAGGATACCTTTCCTGCATTAAGCCACAAGTCCACAAGCAAACTAAACTGCCCACCTCCTCTGTAGCTCAGTACAGGAGTGCCAGCCATGGTTTCTGTGCTCAAAGCCTGAAATGAAACATGAACCTAGCAACTCAAAAGCAACAACATGTCCAAGTGAGCCACAGTAGATATGCAGATTGATTCTGAATTAGCTAGGTAAAAACAATGACTGCAGATGCTGGAAACCAGATTCTGGATAAGTGGTTCTGGAAGAGCACAGCAGTTCAGGCAGCTTCTGAGGAGCAGCAAAATCGACGTTTCGGGCAAAAGCCGCTGTGTCGTGTCTTCAGGTGGTTTGAAGGAGCTAAGCAAACTGTACCTGCTGCAGCAACAGTGAGGACAGACGAGTGATTTGCTTCACTCCCATTTGGCACTGCCCACCAGTGGGCGGCATGGTGGCACAGTGGTTAGCACTGCTGCCTCACAGCGCCAGAGACCCGGGTTCAATTCCCACCTCAGGCGACTGACTGTGTAGAGTTTGCACGTTCTCCCCGTGTCTGCGTGGGTTTCCTTCGGGTGCTCCGGTTTCCTCCCACAGTCCAAAGATGTGCAGGCCAGGTCAATTGGCCATACTAAATTGTCCGTAGTGTTAGGTAAGGGGTAAATGTAGGGGTATGGGTGGGTTGCGCTTCGGCGGGTCGGTGTGGACTTGTTGGGCCGAAGGGCCTGTTTCCACACTGTAATGTAATCTAAAAAAATTTCTAGGGAGAGAGGATTCCGATAATCCTGAGCGGGAGGCTGCAAGCATTAATTGCATTCATCACCAGTGGAAATGTCACTTTTTTAACGTCTCGAAATGAGACTTCATTGAAGATTTTACGAAGCTCAATTCACATTCAATGCAGAATGGAAGTCCATTCCAAGATGGTGGCAGAGCAGCAGCGCAGCATGAGGGCTCTTTAGTCAAGGAGCCCAGAGTCTGTTCAGCTTTTTACTTTTATTTCTTTTCCTCTGCTTTTTGAAAGAATTTCCATTTATTAATTTACCTCTTTTAATGGCTTTGGTCGAAGCTGTCTTCTCGCGGCTTGGGCCCAGCAATATGGAGGCTTCCAGTCCAGCAAGGTGGTCTCGGCCTAGTGTCAACCTGGTGTGACAGCTACGTTCCAGGGGGCAGTCCTGGCTTGACGTGACGGTCTCTGGGTTTGACGGTCTTATCCCAGCATAGAGGTCGCCTTTGGTGGTCCCGGCTTCCGGGTATTTCAGCGTTCGGTGTTTAATTGTTTTTCCCGGAAGAGAAACTGATCTGGAATGAACTTAGTCTGAAGTTTTATTTTTTTTCTTCTTCTTATCTAAAACTTATGTCATTAATATGTGTTATGGCGACTTGTAAAACTTTTCACTGTATTTTGTTCCTGTAAAAGTACACATGACAATAAATTGCTATTCTATTCTATCTTAAACTGGCTGGTACACATTCTATTGTGGTAAATCACTACATTGGAGATTTGTGAGGCAGGAGATTGAAGAGTATGAAACTAGCTCCAGAACATTGCACTGACCTGCATTAGAACAAAAAAAGAAAGTTAATGGATATTCATGTTACACAGATTAAAACCCAATGGAGTGAACCAAGAAATAGATTACCAGTTATTCATTACATTTCTCATCAGCTCCCCTTGGAACCATTCAAACAATCAACAGAAGAATTAAAAGTCCACATGCACGCTGAATATAACAAAAGGTGAAGCTCTGGGTTATCATCAAGCTCTTATCTCCTCTAGATATGCGTTTATGCTCACAGGAAGAGAAATTGGAAAAGGCCAATGACTCCTCAGTGATCCCAACTGGAAAGTGGGCATATAACCTGGTTGGAGTGTCAGTTATGGCTCAGTTATGAAGGTTCCAGGTTCAATTCCCCTCCTGTGCTTGAGTATTAAAATTGAAGCTGTCCTATCTCACCAAGTGCAGAGTAGTTGATATCTGCGTGAACTGTTGAAACAAGTCTGCAGGCCTCTGAGTGAAAGCAAAATGCATGGACTCTGGAGATCTTAAATCCCTCTTTTCTCACCCTTTTCACTCCTCCACCCCCCCCCCCCCCCCCCCCCCCACCCCCACCTTGTGCTGGAGAAATTCAGCAGATCTGGCAGCATCTAAAAACAGAGAAACACAGAGTTAATATTTTGAGTCTGATATGGCTCTTCCTCAGATCAAAAGAGCTGGAAAATGGTGGCTTTTTATGCTGCTAACAGAAGGATCGGGGAGGAGCATGTGAAGCAAGTTGTGAAGGGTGCTCAGATCAAAAGAGAGTGATAATGGTGTTAGGGAGGGATGGAGATGTAAAATGGGTGAAAATGAAATTGTGAAAAGGAAAGAATAGATTTGCTCTGCTGAGAGGAAAGACAGCAAGACACAGGTGTGTGTGTGTTTGTGTGTGTGTGTTTGTGTGTGTGTGTGTGTGTGTTTGAAGACTAGGGGAATTTAAGAATAATGGAGGACGCAGATTGTGCTCTGAAGTTGTATGACTTGATATTGTCTCCTAGAGGCTGTGAAGTGCCGAAGCAAAATAAAAATGAGGTGCTGTGCTGTCCCTTCAGCTGGTGTTGAGTAGGAAGGCTGCAGTAGGTTCAGGGTGGAAATGTTAGCACAGGAGCATGGTGATTTGTTGAAACAGCAAGAACTGGACAGTCTGGGTCAGTCCTACAGTCAGTGAGGAGGTAGTCCACCAAACACAGACCATCTCTGCTTTGGCTTTAGCACTTTCATTTTCACCCATCTTACATCTCAATTCCCCCTTTATCACCCTTATCCTCCCTTTGTCTTTTGCTCTGGCACCCTCACAATCTATTCCACTTGCTCCTCCTCCTTCCCTCATCAATAGCATGAAAACAACTTTCCAAAACAGCTAATTTCAAAAGTAATTATTATGAGAAAGAGAGAGGAAGGGTAACCCTAATGTCTCAGCCAAAGTTTATCCTTCAGTCCACAACATCAAACTAGAGAGGAGGCAATGGCCATGCGGTATTATTACTGGACTGTTAATCCAGAGACAAGATTAGAGTGGTGCTGGAAACGCACAGCGGGTCAGGCAGCATCTGAGGAGCAGGAAAATCATCGTTTTGGGCAAAAGCCCTTCATCAAGAATGAGATCCAGGCAATGATCTGGGAGTCTAGGTACAAATCCTGCCACGTCAGATGGTGGAATTTGAATTCAATTTTTAAAACATCTAAGAGTCTAATGATAACCATGAAACTATTGGGGGAAAAAACCATCTGGCTCACTAGTGTCCTTTAGGGAAGGGACAGACCCACAGCAATGGTTGCCTCTTAACTGTCTTCTGGGCAATTAGGGATGGGCACTGAATGTTGGCCTAGTCTTTGGCACCCTCATCCTGTGAATGAATAACAACAAAAACAATGAATATCCTTCCATTCTCTTCATCAGCATGGGACTTTTCATATCCATTCACTCAGGCGAGATAAAACAGACAGTGCTGGAGAAACTCAGCAGGTGTTATGACAGTGTGGAAACAGGCCCTTCGGCCTAACAAGTCCACACCAACTCTCCAAAGTGTATCCCATCCTACCTATTACTCTATATTTCCCCTGACTAATACACCTTACCGACACATCCTTGAACACTGTGGGCAATTTAGTTCTGTGGAAAGAGAAAGAACAGAGTTGATTGTTTGAATTGTTGAGAAGTGAAAGGAGCTGGAAAATGGAAAAATCTGAAAAACAGTCATCACATTTTGGCTTGTGGGACCTGACTGTATGAAGATTGCGTCCTATATTTGTTACATTACAGCAGTGGTTCTACTTCAGATGTCTGATTGCTGTGGAAAGTACCATGTAAGTATAAGTTCTTTGGTCTCGCTTAAGTGATAATATCTCTCAATACTTAAGATCAAAGAATAAGCATTTCTTGTTCAGTTATTGCTGATGGCACTCATCTGTTCTGGGTCCATACACGGGAAAGGTGCAATACTGAGTTCTCCCATTGGAAGCGCAATTTGGTAATCCCATCTGTGTATCTGCTGATACTCTCCAAAGAGCTCATCTGGACACTCCAGGCTGTCTCATCACAAGCTACCCCTCCCCCCCACCTCTCACTGACCCTCAGGCGCTCAGCATCCGACTCTTTTTCGACCACGCCCAGCATCTGCACTGTGAATTCTGACAGAGGGCGATTAATCACTGGCCCTTCAGATGCTCATTTGTTTGTGAACAAGGTCCTGAACTTACTGTGAATGACCGCACAGAAATGATGAACTTGACAGAATCCCAACAGAGTGGATGACAACGTGTCACGCGCTGATGCTCCACTGATGAAGTTTAGAGGGTTAGGTTATGAGGAGAGAGACCAGGCTTGTATTCTTTCAGATATATAAGATCATAAAGTGGCTTGATTGAAGTTTTCAGCATTTTGAAAGTTGTCATTAGGCTGACAGAGTGAAATGTTTCCATTGGTGGAAAATGGTAAGACTAGAGGATGTAACATTCAAAGACAGAGCCAGGTCATGCTGAAGAGAAGTCAGGGGCTCTTCTTTATTTAAATTCTGGAAACATGAAGCTTTCTCCCACAAATAGCAGTATGTGCCACCTCAATAATTACATTTAAATCAAAGTTAGATTCACTTCTGGTTGACAAGGCACATAAGGATTTTTTAGCAAGTGCATGGAGATCCATTATGATCACATTGAGTGGCAAATCAGGATTGAGGAGCTGTTCTTATGCTCTGAATACTGAGGGATTGTTATCCTGTGGGTGAGGAAGTGAACAAATCAAGGTTCTGATTGTTGTGAAGGTTAAATATTCTCTCAGGTCAACAATCCTCCCTCAACCAATGCCACAACAAACTGATTATCTGATTGCTCATCTTGTTGCTGTGTGTATGTAATTTTTAAAGAAATGAACAGTGTGGTATAATTCACCATGTGAAGTATACCTTGGAATGTTTCCGAGATATACATTTAGTTTTATAACCCCTCTGCATTTTGAAAAGGCTACATTGTGGTATCTTGAGATTCCATAATGATTGTCATTCCTGAACAGTCATTTGATAAGTTACGTTGTCACCTATAAGATACAAATCTACTGACTCCGAGAATATGGCAACTCTTTTGGCAGATTATAAAGAGGCAATCTGACGACAGGAATAACGTGGTAAGAATATAACACTTTACACCATCAAATAATGACAATGCAATTAAGTTCTGCCTTTGAAATGGAACGTAGCATAAAAGCTTGGATGCATGTTCATGATTTTATTTTTGTTTTTCACACAATAAGTAACAGAGAATTCAAGTTTTTCATTATTTGAATTGAACAAGCTGCATAATAGGCATTTTTATTTCTCTGTTTCCTGCAGCTTGCACTGCTATGTGGAAATGCTGTAAAACAAGAGATGCAGGAGTCTGGCAATAACTTAGGGTGGCACAGTGGCTCAGTGGTTAGCACTGCTGCCTCAGAGCACTGGGGACTTGAGTTCAACCCCACCTTTGGGGGATTATCTGTGTGGAGTTTGCACCTTCTCCCCATGTCTGTGCAGGTTTGCTCAGGGTGCTCTGGTTTCCTCCGACGGTCTAAAGATCTATAGCTTAGGTGGATTTGCCATGCTAAATTGACCATAGTTTTCGGGGATATGCAGGCTAGGTGGGTTAACCATGGGAAATGCAGGGTTACAGGGGTGGATCTGGGTGGGAAGCTCTTCAGAGAGTTAGTATGGACTTAATGGTCCAAACGACCTGCTTCCACACTGTCGGGATTCTATGAACTTCCAAACTAATATTCTTAGAGAGAGTGAGGCAGACAGGTTACACCACACAGGATGTGCACAAAGGATGATCAACATTACTTGAAGTGAGAAAGTCCATTTATCAGTTTAATATTGGCAGGAAAGAAGCTGCTCTTGAACATGCCAGTGCATGTGTTCAAGTTTCTTTATCTTCTGCCTGACAGAATATGTTAGAGGAGGGCTTTGCTGGGTGGGAGAGGTCTTTGATGATGTTGGCAGCCTTTCTGCAGCAGTGACAAGTGTAAATGGAGTCCATGGTTGGGAGGCTGGCTTCCATGCTGGTCTGAGCTACACACACAACCTACTGGAATTTCTTACAGTCCCGGGCAGAGCAGTTGCCGTACCAGGCTGTTATGCAGCAAGATAGATGCTTCTTATGGTGCATCTGTAAAAGTTGATGACGGTCCTTATGGACATGTCGAATTTCCTTGGATGATATCATCCAAGCAACTAGAGGATATTCTAACACACTTCTGACAATGCCTTGTATATGGCAAGTAGATTTTGGGAAAATTAGGAGGTGAATTCATCACCCGTGGAATTCACAGCATCTGATATTTTTATAAGCTCTTCATCAAGAATGAGAGCTTATGCTTGCAACATCGACTGTCCTGCTTCTTGGTTGCTGCCTGACTGGCTGTGCTTTTCCAGCACCACACTTTTTGAGTGATTGCCAGCATCGGCAGGCTTCACTTTTTCCTTTGGAGTCTAAGATAAAGCAAACACTGCCAGTATACAGAGCAGCTGGGAGACAAGCTGTTCCAAAATATATGTCACAATTGGCTGTTAAATGGATACTTGAGTTTTGGTTGCTGGTTTGACAACAATTCAAATCTGACCAATTGATTTAAATCAAACACTCAGCCCTTCAAAAACTGATCGCATTTGAAACCTGATGATGTTGACAGCCTGAAACCAATCTGACTATCAGAATTTCAGGTTAGTCAGGGCTATACGAGTGTTTGTGAAAACTGGGAGGGAGAGCATTTGCCACCAAAAGAGAGCCAACAGCAATTTCTGTTTTGGTTCAACACTGGTGTTGCTGAGGACATCTGAAGGACAGTGAGGCTGATAACCTCTGTGGTACCTTCCGCCAGAAGATGGATGCAAATGCGCTCACGTGCTCGATTCTTTCATCATTGAAGGTGGGGATATTAGTGGAGCCTCCTCCTCCAATGAATTGTTTAATTGTCCACCACCATTCATGACAGGATGGGGCAAGACTGCAGAGCTTAAATCTGATCCATTAGTCAGCATGGGAAATCAAGCTTGAAGATAAGCTCCAACACTTTGCAACATTTTAGATTTTAAACAAGAGACTTTTTGTCGTTTACATAAATAATTTGGATGCGAGCATAAGAGGTACAGTTAGTAAGTTTGCAGATGACACCAAAATTGGAGGTGTAGTGGACAGCGAAGAGGGTTACCTCAGATTACAACAGGATCTGGACGAGATGGGCCAATGGGCTGAGAAGTGGCAGATGGAGTTTAATTCAGATAAATGCGAGGTGCTGCATTTTGGGAAAGCAAATCTTAGCAGGACTTAGCAGGCTGAGGGGTGACCTTTTGGAGGTTTACAAAATTATGAGGGGCATGGATAGGGTAAATAGACAAGGTCTTTTCACTGGGTGGGGGAGTCCAGAACTAGAGGACATAGGTTTAGGGTGAGAGGGGAAAGATATAAAAGAGCAGCAACCAAAACTCAAGTATCCATTTAACAGCCAATTGTGACACGTATTTTGGAACAGCTTGTCTCCCATCTGCTCTGTATACTGGCAGTGTTTGCTTTATCTTAGCAGGACTTAGCAGGTAAGGTCCGAGGGAGTGTTGCTGAACAAAGAGACCTTGGAGTGCAGGTTCATAGCTCCTTGA
>NC_057712.1:122057363-122067308 GCF_004010195.1 Chiloscyllium plagiosum
CGGGTGCTGGCAGGTGGGACTAGATTGGGTTGGGATATCTGGTCGGCATGGACAGGTTGGATCGATGTTTCAATGCTGTACACCTCTATGACTCTATGACTCTAAGTAGGTCCATGTTTATCCTCCTCTCTCTGTGACTTCTCTCCTGTACGACCCTGTGTTTGATTTTTCCTTTCGTGCCGAGGGGTGTTTATGAGGATTGTTGCAAGACTTGTGAACAGCATCATTAAGTTGGGATAATCTGTTGGGTTTTTGGATAGGTTAAGGTATTAAGTATTCTGTTTTCTTTTGTTTGTGTTTCATTCGGTAATCTTGTAAATAAATTCTGATTTGTTTAAAACCACGCAGTTTGACCAACTGCATCCCTCCTGGAATATCCGTGTTACACCTGCTTAAAACAACGAGCAAATTTAGGGTCTGGGCTACTTTCTTGAAATGTTTTAAGGGGGTTGCAACTGGTCCGTAACAGCGACTATAGCTTAGATACGATCAGGCTGCTTTGAAAGTATGTTCACAGGCTGCCTGGCAGTTTTCCCAGTAAATCCTCTCACTTTGTGGATTGGGAATGTTTTAATTCCTTGATATAAATTCCAAGTTCTCCAAATCATGAATAGTGGGGAGCAATACTAATGAGGCAATAGAATTTGTTGAATACTTGTCTGAAGGATGTGGGCGTCACTGACTGGTCCTGCTTTTAATGCCCATCCCTAATTGCCCATGAGACGGTAGTGATAATGAGTCTCTGCATCCTTGGGTTATAGGTACACCTACAGTGCTGTTAATGAGGGAGTTAAGGATTTTGATTCTTTTTCACCATTACCTATGGTAAAGTACAATTATATATACAGAATCTATGACCTGACTCCCCAGAGCCCGCCCATCATTAACCACGTACAAGTCAGGAATGTGCTGGAGTACATTGTTAGCAATACAAAATAGGGATTACAATTCCAAATTGCTTGCAGGAGCAGACTGAGCTGGATATATATATGCACAGATCAGTGAAAGTGTTAGGACAGGTGGAGAGAGCAGTTCATAAAGCACACCATCTTCTCAACTTTGTTAATGGGGACATAGAGTACAATGCAGGGAGGTGATGTTGAATTTCTACAAGGCATTTGTTAGCCCTCAGTTGGAGTATTGTGTACATTGGTGGGCCTCATTATAGGAAGGATGTGAATGTATTGGCAAGAGTACAGAGTGATTTACAAGAATGATTTACAAGAGTGCAGAGTGATTTACAACAATAATGAGAAACTTCGGTGATGAGGATAGATTGAAGAAGCTGAGACTGTTCTCCTCTGAGAGAAGAGAGGTTTTCAAAATCATGAGTGACTCGACCGGGGGGAACCTGTTCCTGCTCATAGAGGGAACAAGAACGAGAGGGGCATAGATTTAAAGTAAATGATGCAAGGGTGATGTGAGGAAAACTCGTTCACTCAGCAAGTAAAGGTAAAGTTACCATAGTCCTTGCTAACCGTAGGTCTGACTTCTCATTAGAGAGACATGATGCGTTTAACAGGAAGGTTACTATACCTCAGATGAGGGGTAATGTAGCTAGGATATGGAATGCATTGCCTGGAAATATCATGGAGGCAGGTTCAATTGAGGAGTTTAAAAAGGCATTGGATTATTATTTGAATAGAAATGATGTGCAAAGATATAGGGAAAAGGCAGGAGAATGACACTAGGTAATAGAACAGGCACAATGGGCCAAATGGCCTGCTTCTGAGTTAAAACAATTCTATGATTTTGTGATACTTGCCTGGTCGAGTGCATTTCCATCAATTGTCAGCAGTTTTCAGACCACTCACAAGCAAAGCAGACTGTTAGATCAGCAGCCCATCCACTACCTTAAACATTCACTTTCATTACCATGAATGCGCAGTGGTGGCCCACTAGACCCACTTAGTGGGTGGCACGGTGGCACAGTGGTTAGCACTGCTGCCGCACAGCGCCAGAGACCCGGGTTCAATTCCCGCCTCAGGCGACTGACTGTGTGGAGTTTGCACGTTCTCCCCGTGTCTGCGTGGGTTTCCTCCGGGTGCTCCGGTTTCCTCCCACCATCCAAAGATGTGCAGGGTCAGGTGAATTGGCCATGCTAAATTGCCCGTAGTGTTAGGTAAGGGGTAAATGTAGGGGTATGGGTGGGTTTCGCTTCGGCGGGTCGGTGTGGACTTGTTGGGCCGAAGGGCCTGTTTCCACACTGTAATCTAATCTAAACAATTTGCCAAGTCTCCTTCAATAGCGTCTTCCCAACCTATGATCACGTACAAAGGCAACTGATGCTTAGGAATACCATCACCTGCAAATTCCCTCCAAAGTCCTCGTCATCCTGACTTGGACTGGTATCAACATTCTATCAATGTCACTGGGTCAAAATTGTGAAACTCCCTTCTTTACAGCTCTGTAGGGGTATAGAGTGAACCTACGTGGACTGCAGAGATTCAGGAAGGAAGCTCATCCCCTCCATCTCAAAGCTATTCGGCATGGATGATAAATCCTGGTCTGGTCAGTAAAGTACACATTCCAAGACCACATTGAACTAAAACATTTTGCAGAATTGTAGAAGATTGTTAACAAATAATAATGTTCACTGCTTCATATAACTGGCACCCACTTCACTGGTTTAACTTATGCTGTGGGTAGAAAGGCATTGGGAGCCCTTTTTTTTTGGTCTTGTAACTGATGGTGCACATCCACCGTACTCCTGAATTCCAAGGTCCAGCATGCATTAGAAATTGAGCCACAGGCCGCGTTGTTAGAATGGAAGGGTGGGTTGCTGCTACCTTCCGTAGCATTGACTCCCAGGTAAGTCCTTGGTTGGGCAGAAACTTGGAGGTGAACGTGGGGCTGCAGGCCGTGTTTAGCACCTGGGATGGGTTCCACAAAAGGAGATGTAGAAAGAAGGATTTCTCTGCTTCTACTTTGTTGACATTCTGTAAAGACCCTGGGGGTAGGACTAGAAAATTCCAGCCACAGTGCAATGACCTCGTATTCCACTTTCATAAAGGGACTTGAACTGGATGCAGGGTCAGTTGTCACATATTTAAATGAGACCGATGCTGAATTCAGACAGCTGCCAGAGTCAACCTAAAAATACAAACAAATACTGATGGGCTATCATGCGAAATGGAGTGAACTGGGTTCAGGCCCATTAGCCCAGGACCGGCTGCGCACTGCAAGTATGTAATGCCTACGACATGGATGTGACGCAGACCAAGTATCTCTTCTGTTGAATGCCAAACACCTGAGCTGTTTGAGGAATCCTGTATGGGGCATGGTTCATGGAAAAGTTCCTCTTTGGAACGAGCATCTGCTTTCACCATTGGTCTAGCTGTTATATTTGATTAAATACTCGAATTAGTGCAGTGATTGCTTTACTTTCAAATATTCCACGAGTAAGTAATGAAAAGCAACACAAGACAGATCACATTGCAATGTGCTTACATCTATTAAAGGGCAATATTGGATGTGAATATTATGGATTCCTAGAGCTTACAGCACAGAAAAGCAGGCCATTTTACTCAATGGGGTCATGTCAACATTTATTCGCCTTTCATTTAATGGTATCAGCAAAACCCTCGATTGCTTTCTGCCTCATGTATATGCAGCTTCACCTCACTATCACAGGGTCACAGCACTGTTATGGCTGATTTTGATTTAACGTCAAACTGCTGCCTTCTCCCCATAACCCTCAACTAATTAATAATCATAAGTTTTGATCTAATGTCTCATCGTAAGGACAACAGCGTGGAAAACATTATTTCAATTCTCCCTCTTCCTAAGCAAAAGGTGAAAGTAATTATCTCTGAGATTCTCCCTAGCCTCTCTAGTTAAGAAATAAACATCATTAAGGAAACAAATTCAGGAATTGTATCTTGCAATGACATAATTTTTAAAAAACACAATGTTACCCTGTCAGTGATTTGCAAAAAAGACTTCATAAGCCTTGCAATTCTCAGAGATCTATATATTCCTCCAGTCTGGCATCCTGTAGAATAATTATCCTCCAAGGACTCACTTGTCTTGTTTTTATTAGTGGGCAAACTGAGACTAATAACAAGAGCTGTCCATGGTAATGTTTATGATATAGATTCAACAATCAGCATCCATGTCGTGGAGTCTTTATGTGACTGAGTGGACTGATTCCCGACCCCCAGATCTTTGGACACATGGAGCAGGGCATCTCACAGGTGGTGTGTTTTATTCCTTTTCTTTGCTCTTCTATAGCTGCTGAAACAGTGGTGTGGCTTGAGGGCCAAATTGTCACCATTTGGAATGACTGGCAGCCAGCTCCTCACAGTTGTGAATGTTAATGCCGTTTTGCTTTTTGGGTGATAGTCAGAATTGTATTGTAGGGTTCTCTTTGTCCTTTCCTGGCACTTGAGAGCGGAAGATACCCTGCAGAAACCTGCATCACTCGGTATTTCGGATTGTGGTATGCTCAACACTAGCAATCTCAGAATCCATGGAGATAATTCTTGTAGAAACTATTGAGGAGTGATACTTGAGAAAATTCCTAAGTGCAGGGAAGCTGTGGGGCAGCATGGTGGCTCAGTGGTTAGCACTGTTACCTCACAGCACCAGGGACCCGGGTTCGACTCCGGGGCATTGGGGGACTGTGTGGAGTTTGCACGTTCTCCCCGTGTCGGAATGGGTTTTCTCCTGGTGCCCCGGTTTCCTCCCACGGTCCAAAGATGTATAGGTTAGGTGGATTGGCCATGCTAAGTTGCTGTAGTGTGCAGGAATGCACAGGCTAGGTGGGTTAGCCATGGGGGATGCAGGGTTACAGGGATGGAATGGATGCTTTTCACAAGGTCATTGTGGGCCTGATGGACCAAATGGCCTGATACTACACTGTAGGGATCCTGTGATTCCAATGATAAGAATGAGTCAAAAATACAAACCTTTCAGCCCATGCTGTCATTCAATTAGATCCTATCTCTACTTTCCGCCTTGTTTTTGCAATCCTAATACCTAAAAAAAAATCCAAATGGCAATACCATTTCAACTGAATGTTCCTTCACAGATAGATCAGAGACTTGGACTCAGAGGTACCCGGAGAGGGTGGGTCAGGATATAGGTCTGTAAGGATACTACATGCTCCCACAGAACCATACAGGTGACCCTACTCCAGATGCAGAGCCGTGCTTAAATCAAAAAGACTATTATTGCACAAATCAATGACTCACAGGGAAACTGAAACAAAGTGACAGCCTGAACTGATCCCCACTGAAAAGATTACAACACCCATGAAAAATGTATGCATTTTTCACGAGCTTAGTCACAATGAACATCTGTCAGACCTCATCGAGTACTTTCTGTGTGCCTTAGAATAACCTTGCTACTATTTCAGATTCTGCACATGCACAGTTATGAATATTGCTACGAGATTCAAACACTTACAGATTCATGAATGCACAATTACCAGGGCCATGAATATCCATGAATTGCCACAGATTTGAATCTCAATGTTGTCACTGAAGATTATTAAAAGCATTGATTCATCAAATATTCTGTAGAAGTCTGTGATTCCAATTCTCTTGGGATCAAGGGAAATGTTGATGATTGAATGGGCAGAATGAAAGAGTCTGTAATGTGTTCGCTCCCCTCAATCCACTGTACTCGAGTTTTCATTCTGACTTTGAGGCTATCTTGTTACAAATCAGCAGAGGGAACTTGAACATAATTCCAGTGAGCTCTGCATCACCTCCAACTATAATATATTGCTGCATGGAGCATCGTTTAAACTTAGTTAATGGTAATCTCGTTTTTAGAGGAAGGTGCAGTGTTTTCTCTGGAGTGCATTTGACTACATATTAGTGATTGCAACAGAATCCTCACCCACCCTTAAAAAGGAAGGAGCTTTTCTTGTTTAAATTGTACAAATATGTGTCAGCTGTGTCTCAGTCGGCAGTGCGCTGATCTCTAGAGAAGCAAAGTTCGGCTTTCAGCCCCATTCCAGGTACAGAAATCAAGGCTGGAGCTCCAATGCAACACTGAAAGAGTCAAAGCAAAATTACTGCAGGATGCTCGAGGTCTGAAATAAAAGCAGCAAGCACAGGAGAAACTCAGCAGGTCTGGCGGTATTTGTGGAGAGCGAAAGGTGGTAATCCCATAATAAGAAACAGGAACAGAAGTAGACCAGTTGGCCCTTCAAGCCTGTTCCACCATTCAGTAGAATCATGGCTGATTCCTCATGTCCACTTTCCTGCTTTCCTGCTTTTCCTGTTGATTGAGAATCTATCTATCTCAACCTGAATATATATAAGGATTTTGCCCCTACAGCTCTCTGTGACAAGGAGTTCCAAAGACTATGTCAGATTTTCTGTCAGCCTTTTGCTCTCCACTGAGAACAGGCTCAACTCCTTCAATCTATTCTTGTCACTGAAGTTCCGGGAATCATTCTTGAAAAGAAATATTACAGGTAGTAGACTCTTTATCCAAACATCCAAAAACCGAAAAGCTCTGAAATCTGCAGGTATTTTTGTGATTTTTTTTCTCATGAACAAGGTTGTTTGGCGAGCAGTTAACCCAAGTCGACGCTCACTCAATGTGTGTCACTCAGATGCGACATGGAGGGGCGCAGCCAAGCACTGACAGGCCTGAGGTTTCTCTGTGAATGCCCCCAATCGACACCCACTCAATGTGTATCACTCAGATGCCATGTGGGAGGGATGGGTGTGGCCAAACACATTCTTAGTTAGAAGTCTGCTTCTCTGGTAAGATTTTTTAAAAATTCACCACTAAACTGCCACACTCTGAAAACCGAAAAATTCCGAATTCTGAAAAACAGCTGGTCCCGAGTATTTCAGATAAAGGATCTTCGACCTGTATTTATAAGTGTACATTTTATAAGACAAAAGTGACATGCAAGTGTATGGTAAAGACATTATCTTTCTCATTGAAAAATAAGAAAAATGAATCTTGAAAGATCTGGTACAATTTTTAAATCAATGAAATTGGACAGGATCCTTTTGGGATGCTCAGGGAACCCTGGTTGAGAAACACTGCCTTGGATACTTACATCCTGATGTCTCTGGGGATCTGGGAAGTGGTTGCGGACTCTGGGTCTGTCCTCAAAAAGGATGAAGGGGAATCTCATTGAAACTTACAGACGAGTGAATAACCTGGAAAGAGTGGACTCAGAGAATATCTGTCCACTCGTAGGACACAAGAGCACATCCTCAAAGTGAAAGGATGACTCTTTAGAACTGAGATGAGGAGGAATTTCTTCAGCAAGAGGATGGTTAATCTGTGAAACTTGTCACCACAGAAGGCTGTGGAGACCAAGTTATTGAGTGTGCCTTAGACAGTGAAAGATAGGTTCTTGATTAGTAAGGGAATCAAAGATTACAGGGAGAAGTCAGGAGTTTGGGGTTGAGAAATATATCAGCTGTGACAGAATGGTCTTGCAGACTCAATGGGCCAAATGGCCCAATTCTGCTCCTCTAACTTAAGATGGTCTCTTTAATAATTTAGAAACACTAGCTGAAAGACATACAATGTAATGATCAGATCCTTTGCGACAGATTTTTTTAAATAAAAAGTTACTCTCTCTTTGTATCTCTAGTGGCCAGTGTAAGACCTGTCAAATCAAATGGAATTACAGAGCTAAGCCATGATTGAAAGATTTGGGAAAATAGGGAGAAACTATTGTCTCTTATGGCGCAATGCAGATTCAAAACATAAGCTTAAAATGAGAGCTAGACATCTCATATCAGGCAGAGCTTCCTCACACAAATTGCAGTGGAAATCTAAAATCTCCACCAAAGCACTCTTCATGCCTGATGCATTGAAAATTTCATATTTATTCTGGCCCTGTTTAAATTACGCAATGTGGAAGGAGGCCTTTCAGCCCTTCTTGCCGATTCCAGCTCTTGGTCCAAATAGTTGCATATCTTTTCCCTTTTCATTAGCCTGCCACTCAGTGGGATAGTGTGGGTTTTCAAATGGGTCGACCAATTGAGCAAGAGACTTGCTACTAAAATCATAACAAAGTCCGGAAATGAAATCTCCCTGGCTCGGTTTGTTGGCGTGTTTAAACTGAAATTATAACATACCTCGCCGACAGCGACCCTGCATTAAAACTTGTACCCAGCTTAAAATTACATTCAATATATGTCAGAACACAGCCATTCTTATTATTAACATTGCTCTTCCATAATCTGTTTCTATCTGACAGCAATTACTTAGGAAGATGCCAAGGGGCAGAAAAGTCCAGTTACCAGGATAAGGGAAACCAATTTCAATCAATCCTGACCTGTCGCTAAACTCGTGCTGTTGGTTTGATGCAGTGAAATTACATAATCCCTGAGGGAGGCTGGAAACCAGTGTGATCTCCATTAACTTGCTTGACAAATGTCCCCTCACAAGGTCTCTCATATTATCGTTCAGCTCACTCTAAAGTTCCACATTTTTTTCTTCCTAAAAGATAATTGTTTACTGAAACCTTTGGCACCAAAGCTGCTTAGAATGGAAACAATGACTAACCCCTGTGAGCAAATATAGAGGCCACTATCATGAAAAATAAATGGAGACATTTCCTTTTTTCTGAAAGCTCATTCTAAGTTTTCCTTCTTTACTCCGTAAGAGGTTCTCTCCCCACTCTGAGTGGTTTCTTGTATGGCTCAACAGTGCTTTGAAGTACCTTACTCAAGCAGATATTTGACATATAGTAGCCACGAGGGAGATTGTTGACACTTCTGATGCTCCTCAACAAAATAAATTTCCGTTCTAATATAAATTGGGAAGTGGAACTTTGGAATTTTTTTTGCAGAGAATAAATACTTTTTTCTGACAGAAGTGAAAATGCATGGCATTCACTCATTCCCGCAAGCATGACACCTTTGGGAAGAGGTTGGATTTGATACTTTTTGTCACAAGGCTAGTCCCTTTTTTTTTCAAAAAGGTATTCCTTGGCTCAAGGAGACTCTGTCCCTGAATTTTTCAGAGGGGAATTAACGGGACCGGGCTCCGATCAGTCTGGTTTGGTACAGAGATGAGAAGGATTTTGAGAGACCTTTTGTTTATATGTAAACAGATGAGACTTCAGGCCTAAGTGGCCATGTTTTAGAAGTGACATGTATAATGAAAGGGGAGTGGTCAGCTCTCTAGCTAAGCTGAGCAGTTTAATTCAGTCTTGAACTGGTTGAAGATTCAACAGGAAGCTGTGTGGAAACTATTTCTCTCTCTTTCTGCTCTTCAACTTCAACCTGTAAGCATGTGTTCCATTTATACTGGGTTTTAAAGGGAGTTTGCGAATTGGGAATGTTGTGTATATTCAGAACAGCATAATAAGTCTTGTTTGAGTAGACTGAATTCTCTAGGGGTTCTTTATTCTGTTCTTCGTGTTTCGTTGTGTAATTTTGTGAATAACGTTTTGTCTGTTTTAAAATCTAGTAGTCAACCTCGCTAACTTAATCCGGGTAAGTTTCACTGTCCACTTACTGAAGCAAATTGAAAAGTTGTGGTCTGAGTTGCCTGCTTAAGAATGTTTTGAGTGGGCTGGCCTAGTCCGTAACATTTTTGAGATCAGTGTGACGATGCTGTAGCTTTAAGGAGTTACTTTGTTCTGGTTTCTTTAAAAAGAGAGATTGAATGAGAGATGTTGAGCTCACTGGGTATAGACCACTCGAGGAGAAAGTGAGGGCTGCAGATGCTGGAGATCAGAGCTGAAAATGTGTTGCTGGAAAAGCGCAGCAGGTCAGGCAGCATCCAGGAACAGGAGAATCGACCTTTCAGGCACAAGCCCTTCTTCAGGAATGAGGAAAGTGTGTCCAGCAGACTAAGATAAAAGATAGGGAGGAGGGACTTGGGGGAATGGCGTTGGAAATGCGATAGGTGGAGGGAGGTCAAGGTGAGGGTGATAGGCTGGAGTGGGGTGGGGGCGGAGAGGTCAGGAAGAAGATTGCAGGTTAGGAAGGCGATGCTGAGTTTGAG
>NC_057712.1:122067670-122107904 GCF_004010195.1 Chiloscyllium plagiosum
GAGGAGCGGGAAGTGGAAGAGATGCGGTGGAGAGCATCGTCGACCACGTCTGGGGAGAAGTTGCGGTCCTTGAAGAAGGAGGCCATCTGGGTTGTACGGTTTTGGAACTGGTCCTCCTGGGAGCAGATGCGGCGGAGACGAAGGAATTGGGAATATGGGATGGCGTTTTTACAGGGGGCAGGGTGGGAGGAGGTGTAGTCTAGGTAGCTGTGGGAGTCGGTCGGTTTATAGTAAATGTCCGTGTTGATTCGGTTGCCCGAGATAGAAATGGAGAGGTCTAGGAAGGGGAGGGAGGAGTCTGAGACGGTCCAGGTGAATTTGAGGTCGGGGTGGAAGGTGTTGGTAAAGTGGATGAACTGTTCAACCTCCTCGTGGGAGCACGAGGCAGCGCCGATACAGTCATCGATGTAGCGGAGGAAAAGGTGGGGGGTGGTGCCAGTGTAGCTGCGGAAGATGGACTGTTCCACATATCCTACGAAGAGGCAGGCATAGCTCGGGCCCATGCGAGTGCCCATGGCTACTCCTTTGGTTTGGAGGAATTGGGACGATTGGAAAGAGAAGTTGTTCAGGGTGAGAACCAGTTCAGTCAGTCGAAGGAGAGTGTCAGTGGAAGGGTACTGGTTGGTACGGCGGGAAAGGAAGAAGTGGAGGGCTTTAAGTCCTTCGTGATGGGAGATGGAGGTGTACAGGGACTGGATGTCCATGGTGAAGATAAGGTGTTGGGGAAGCGATAAATCATGGAGGAGGTGGAGGGCGTGGGTGGTGTCCCGAATGTAGGTGGGGAGTTCTTGGACTAAGGGGGATAGGACCGTGCAGAGGTATGCGTATAGACTATTCGAGTAAACATGAGTAAACAGCTTGGAAGGCCTTGGGTTTTTGCTTAAGAGCCTGAATGGGTGTGGCCAACTCTCACAGATGAGGACTTCCATGTTTTGGTTTTCAGTCGCATCAGAATTTGTTGGTGTCTCAACACAGTTGGAAGCTTCAGAGAATGTTTCCCTTTACAGTCCTTCCTCTTGAGTGTAAAATTAAAATTCTCCCTGAGGAAAATGATCTTACCCTCGACAATGGAACTGAGAGGTGTTGACACCTCTGCATGTTTCCTTTGGTCTAATCTGGAGGCTGTGAATACATTCACAAAGTGAAGATCAACCCTGCTCTATTGAACAGTGAATGGAAACGATTGGTCTGGCGGATGCTTCTTGACCCTCAAGATCACTGTTTGAAAAACACGAAGCTGTCAAGTCAGTAACCCATTGGAGTTCCCAGCCAGGTGACTCTGGTAGGATAGCTTGCTTTTAAAGTGATAAATATTCCCATTGGCCCAACTATGACTAATCACCCTCTCCAAAAACTCTTTGGATCCCCAGGAGATGAGGGGCACCTCATCTAATTCCCCAGCCACCTCTTCGGCATCAAACAAAGACCGAAAGACCTGCAGATGTAAATCAGAAACAGAGACAGAAAGTGCTGGAAAGCTCAGCAGATCTGGCAGCATCTGTGGACAGAAATCAGATTTAACATTTTGAGTGACCTGGCCTCAGAATCTCTTCTGTATCCTCTGTGTGTGTGACTGTGATCCTGTTCTCGTTCAGGTTATTACTTCTGAGCCCTCTCCCAGACTGAATAGGGAGCTGATCCGGGGTCACTGACTAGGAATGGCCTCCTCCTCAGGAGAGACAGAGAAATCCTGTGAGGCTTCTCCCAACATGGATCACCAGGAAGTGACAACTATGACCCTTCTTCTATCTCATTGGGTCACCTGTTTCGGGACAGGGGGACGTTTCTGAATTGTGGAAGGTGTGGTATTGGGTGCTTTGAAAACAAACATCAGAAAGTTAATCATCGACGTGTTGGCTACATGTCCAAACATGTCAGTCAATGAAGGAAAACTGGTGAAAATTAGGAGAAGGGCAACTTGGTTTTGGTGAACTGAATTTTAAAGAGGATCTGGATGCATCACACCGTGGTTCGGCAACTGCATGAAATTACAGAGGTTTGTGAATGCAGCCCAGTCCATCACGATAACCAGTCTTCCTTCCATTAACTCCATCTCACTATCTGCTGCCTCGGAAAAGCAGCCAATATAATCAAAGACCCCTTCCATCCCAGTTATACACTCGTTCACTCTTTTCCATCAGGCAGAAGATATAAACGTTTGAAAATGTGTGCCCACAGATTTAAGAACAGCTTCTTCTCTGCTGTTCTCAGACTTATGAATGGACCTCTCATTTATTAGCGTTGACCTTTCTCTGCACCATCTCTGTAGCTGTAACGCTATATTCTGCATTCTGGTCTATTACCCTAACGTACTTTTGTAAGGTATGATTTGCTTGGTTAGCAAGCAAAACAATACTTTTCACTTTACCTCTGTGCACCTGACAATAATAAATCAATTCAAAATCAAATAAAAACAAAATAAATCAAATCAAAAAGGCAGGAGGTGAACCAGGGAGCATTGGACAAATGAAGTTAGAGGCGACAAGAGCAGGGATGAAGTTTTCAGCAGCAAATGCATCTCGGAGTCGCAAGGTTTTACAGAACAGCAAAGAGTTTGTTCTGACATACATCACCCTTTTAATTGGCGCAAATAATCCAGAAGCAAACACAGAGTTATAATTAAAGGCTTCACTTGGAAGGATAGCAATTATTCAAAACAAGAGTGAAACTATCGATAAGAATGAAATAATGGATTCATAGCCATTTGAATTAGCCCAATGGAAAACGATCCTGTAAATGAAATTAAAGTCATTGATAAGGTATAAGCCAATTAAATAGTCATGAGTGGAATTGCATTTTAACTTATACTTAATTATGTAACTTACTGTCCTCCAGCATCCAAAGCAGCTGCCTAACCACATAGAAACTAAGGATCGAAATGAGCACTTTCCATTAGATTCACAAGCATACCATTGGCCTCAACTGAACTGCTGGCATGGTGGCTCAGTGGTGAGCACTACTGCCTCATAGTACCAAGGACTTGGGTTTGATTCCAGCCTTGGGTGACTGTCTGTGTGGAGTTTGTACATTTTCCCTAGGTATGCAGGTTAGGTGGACTAGCCATGTTAAATTACCCATAGTGTCCAGAGATGGGTAGGCCGGGTGAATTAGCCATGGGGAATGCAGAGTTACAGGGATATTGCTGTGGGTCAGTGTGGGTGGGATGCTGTTCAGAAGGGTTCTATGAACTGGAAACTGGGAGAGCTTCTGATCTGATAATGCATGTTTTTTCATCCTGAACAAAAACAAAAGTTGCTAAAATAGTTCAGCAGGTCTGGCAGCATCTGTGAAGAGAAACCAGAGTTATCATCTCAGATCCGGTGACCCTTCCCCAGAACTGATGGTAGCTAGGAAAATGGTTTATACGCAGGAGATAGGATTGGGGGTGAGGGGAGCAAACAGTGGATGGGGATGGTGCTCAAAGGGAGAGAAGAACAGTTGGACAGACAAAGGAGTGGATAACGATCTGGCTAGGAGAATGAATGGAGACTGTTATGGACCAAGCCACAGCCCCTCAAAACACCTTTAAGAAGGTAGCCCAGACCTTAACCTTTTCTTACTTTAAAGACAGATGTGTGGTGGATATTCCAGGAGTGATGCGATTAGTCAAATCACTCAGCTTCAAATCAAAACAGAATTTATTTAAACACGACGATGAAACAAAAACAAAAGAAAACCCAACTGACCCTATTGCAACTTAATGAAGCTGCTCCAATTCCCGCAACATCCCATAAACACACCCCTTGGCAAAAGGTAAATTCAAATACAGGTTCTTACAGGCAGGAGAGGTTTCAGAGAGAAAAATTCAGGCAAGACCTCTATTGAAACATGGAGCCTCTTTTCATTGTAGCTGCTTCTCGAGGTCCCCAGGAGCTTTCTGACTGCCTGCTAAAACAAACCAAACTAGAAAACAAAAATTTGAACTGGGAGAACTGGCCACTCTCTGCCATTGGTTTCAAGTAGCCTTTTCTAGACATATCAGAATGTCTGCCTTTACAACCCCGCTTGGAAAAAATAACCAAGGACAGCATAACCTTGTTAAAGGGGCAGCTTCATCACAATGTTAGTGGCTAACAATGGATTGTGTGTAATAGCAGATGATGTGATAACAAGGCCTGGTGTGTGTGGTAAGGGGAATAGGACATGGGAGAGTTCAGGCCCTAAAATTATTGAACTTGATATTGAGTCCAGGTTCCCCAAGCAAAAAAATGAGATGCTGTTCTTCCAGCTTACGCTGCATTTCGCTGGAGCATTGCAGTAAGCCTGAGATTAGATTAGATTCCCTATAGTGTGGAAACAAAATGGAGATGTTGGACAGGAACTGAGAGGTGTGTGGAAGTGGCAAACAACTGGAAGCTCAGGATCATTTTTGCAGGCAGAATGCAGGTGTTCCGCCTGATGTCTGAACTTACAGTTTCCTTTCACTCTCTGGAAGTTTGAAGAGGGTAGCTTGGAGTGGGAGAGTAGAAATTGCAATGAGGATTGAGACTCCGTGCTGTGTAGCAGAAATTGGGATCTCTCAGAGCAGCTGTATTTGAAAATAAAGAAACAAACCAGGTTGGCATCACAGAACATCAGTCAGTTCACTGATTGGCAAGAAACTGTACTTTGAATTGTCTCTACTCTTCTGTTAATAAGACAAGTGATTTGTTTGAAAGGTTTAACTGCAAAATTGTGAAGGTCAGGCGAATGAAATGAAGTAATATATGTAAGCCAAAGTACAGAAGGGGACGTCAAGTAAAATTTTAATTATTCACTTGTGGGGCCTGGGCATCGCTGGTTGGGCCAGCATTTATTTATTGCCCGTCCCTAGTTGCCCTCGAGAAGGTGGTGGTGCGCTGCCTTCTTGAACCGCTGCAGTAGGTTGACGCAGAATGCCCTGAGGGAGGCAATTCCAGAATTTTGATCCAGTGACACTGCCGATATAGTCAGGATGGTGCCTGCCTCGGAGGGAGATTGCAGGTGTTGTTCCCATGTATCTGCTGCCCTTTGTCCTTCTCGATGGAGATGTGATCGTGTGCTTAAAAGGAGCTGTCTAAGGATCTTTGGTGATTTTCTGTAGTGCATCTTGGAGGTAAGACACACTGCTGCTACTCAGTGATGCTGGTGGAGGGAGTGGATGCTTGTTGACGTAGGGCCTATCAAGGGGGCTGCTTGCTCCTGGATGATATCAAGTTTCTTGAGTGTTGTTGGAGCTGCACCCATCCAGGCAAGTGTGGAGTATTCCAGCACACCCTTGACTTGTGCCTTGTAGATGATGGATGGGCTTTGGGCCCTCAGGTGATGAGTTACTCACCGCAGTATTCCTACCCTCTGAACTGCTACTGTAGTCAGTGTGTTCCTATGATGAGTCCAATGGTCAATGCTATCTCCCAGGATGTTGATGGTGTTGGAAAGTGTGTTAGAGTAAGGGAAGTAAGTTTAAGAAATGGTGGCACTGATTGGCCGAGTGGAATGTAAGGCTTGTAAAATGTCTGAAGTTACTGGCCTTACTGGCGTCCTGGATGACCACATGACCAGGAAGTGCTTTCAGCTACAGAAACTTGAGCTCAGGGTTTTGACAGGCGACACCATGTCATGTCTGTGAGGCCAAGACATACGTGGTTAGCATGCTCACTGAGGTGGTCAAACAGCAGCTTACGGGTCTGGAGGCAGGAGGGGAATGGATGACCGCCACCAGTCCAAGAGAAACTAGCAGACAAGCTGGAGCCCCCAGAGTCACACTGACAAATCCGTTTTACTGTTCTGGAAGTTGATGAGAGTATCACTTACTCAAGAATGTGCAATGTTGGGCCATATTTGTAGTCCATTGAGCAGCTCAGCTGTATAGGGGATAGGAAGAAGAAAGAGTGAGTCACATTGATACTGGGTCCCTTAGGGGAACAGGTGGATGTTCCTGTCACCACCATTGTGACTAAGGATGTGATGTTGTCTCCATGGTACCAGGGTCACAGAGCGGCTTCAAGGCATTTTTATCGAGGACTGAACAGCCAGCGGTTGTGGTTCACATTGGTACTGATGACACAGAGTAGAAGAGGGATGTGGTCCTGGGATCAGTTTTTAGGTTTAAAAAAAAATAGCAAGGAGGGCCTCAAAGGCAGCAATCTCCAGATTAGTCCCAGTGCTATGTGACAAACCAAGACCAGCTGTGGGGAATACAACCTCTTGAGCCTACTCTGCCATTCGGTATGATCGTGGCTGACCACATTTTGGCCTGGGAGAAAGTGAGGACTACAGATGCTGGAGATCAGAGTCGAGCAGCAGGAGAATCGATGTTTCGGGCAGGAGCCCTTCATCAGGAATGAGGCTGGGAGCCAAGGAGGTAGAGGGATAAATGGGAGGGGGGGGGGGGGGGGGGGGGGGGGGGGGGGGGGGGGGGGGGGGGGGGGGGGGGGGGGGTGCTGGGGAGAAGGTAGCTGAGAGTGTAATAGGTGGATGGAAGTGTGGGTGAAGGTGATAGGTGGAAGAGGAGGGTGGAGCAGATGGGTGGGAAGGAAGACTGACAGGTGGGACAGGTCGTGGGGACGGTGCTCATTTTGGCCTGGACTGCACTTTTCTGTCTGCAGCTGAGCTTCGAAATAGGAGGATAGACCACAACCTCGGGCTGTTCAGTCTTCCCTATGAAAAAAATGTCTTGAGTGCATGGCTGGAAACACAATGCAGGAGGGAGGCCGTTAAGATTCCTGGCACTCTGGGATTAGCTCTGGAGAGGGTGGCACCAGGAGAAGTTATACCTGAACCAAGTTGGGACTAAGTTCCTCACAGGGCGTTTTGCTGATGCTGTCAGGAAGCTTTGAACTAATGTGAGAGTCAAGTCTGTAAATTGCTGTAATTTAGAAAAGTAATTTTGTTTAAATCCCTTGGTGTGGGAGTCGAGAGAGGATAATAGAGAAGATGCCAGGATTCATAAAATACTTGACACAGCTGGCATGAGCTGAGAGAATAGCAAGTTAATAGATGCAGTCAGAATAAGAGAAAGAGAATATAGTATAAATTATGCTTACTCTTCAGGTATGTGAACATGTGGAATATAAGCTCAGAATGTAATATGGAAATATGATGGGGTGGTGATAACAAAGACTTGGCTCAAGGAAGGGCAAAACTGGATATGAAATACTCCTTAATTCAAGGTGTTTAGAAATGATAGAAAAGCAAGGAAAGGAGGTGTGGCAAGATTGAGGAGAGCATTACAGTGAGGGCATCTCAGAGGGTGCAAGAGCAAAATTAATTTGTTTGGGACGACAGAACAAAAAGGGTACAATTACAAAGTTAAATGTACGTACGACCACCAACTCATGGAAGGGGAGCAAATCTACAGGGAAATTACAGAGAGATACCAACTTTACAGTTATCATGGGGGACTTTCACTGGAATGGAGGAGTTTGAGGGGTGACTTTATGGAGGTTTAGGAAATCATGAGGGGTATAGATAAGATGAATGGCAGTGTCTTTTTCTGAGCATGGAGGATGTCAAACCAAGGAGTCATACTTTTAAGGTGAGAGGGAAAGATTTATAAAAGACACAAGGGGCAATATTTTTACGCAGAGAGTGGTTTGTGTGTGGAAGAAACTTTCAGAGGAAGTAGTGAATGCAGGTACTGTTACAACATTTAAAAGATATTTAGGTGAGATAAGAATAAAAAAATGTTTGGGGGATATGCCAGGCAGGTGAGATTAGTTTAGTTTGGGATTATGATCAGCATGGACTGGTTGGACCAAAGGGTCTGTTTCCGTGCTGTTTCTATGATTCTGTTAGTCATGATCAGTCCATGCTGATCATAATCACAAAGTAAACTAATCTTACCTGCCTGGCATGTCCCTCCAAACATTTTTTATTCTCGTACTGACCTAAATGGTCTTTTAAATATAGATTGGGATACTGGTATTGCAAAGTGTTCCTGGCCTGCATTCAGGAAAGTTTCCTGCAACAGGAAGTGTCCAGTCCACCAAGAAAGGATGCTGTGTTGGACCTGGTTCTTAGAAATGAGTAGATCAAGTGTCAATGAGGTGGCATCTCAGCAACAGTGATCATGTCATCATAAGGATCATAAGGAACAGAATGATGGTAGAGAATGACGTTAATGAATCTCGAATAAGAATAATCAACTGACAGAGAGCTAACCTCAATGTAGCAAGTAGAATATAGACATCTATAGACATCTAAATAGTACAAGAGTGGTAAACGGGGAGTAGGGTCACTGAGAGACCAAAAAGAGGATTTATACATGGAGACAGGGAGCTTGGGTGAGGTGTTAAATGAATACTTTGCATCTGGCTTTACCAAAGAGGAAGGTGCTACCCAGGTCATGGTGATACAAGAGGAATCTGTCGCAATAAGAGTTGAAATTTGATATGGCAAGGAATGTTGGATAGACTGTTAGAATTTAATGTTGACAAGGTACTGGGACTGGATGAGATGCATCCAAGCATTTTGAAGGCAGGAGGGTGGGAATTATAGGAACACTAGCGAGAGCCCTTCAATCTTCCCTAGGTTTAGAATAAGTGCCAGAAAACAGGAGAATGACAAACATCATAGCCTTGTTCAAGATAAGTCAGCAATTACAGGTCAGTTAGTTTAACTTCAATGGTGTGGAAGCTTCTGGAAATAATTATTTAGGATTGAGTTGGACAATGGAAAAAGGTGGGTTGATCAGGAAAAATCAGAATGGATTTTTAAACAGGAGTCACACTGGACTAACTTGTTGAAATGTTTTGAGGAGGTAACAGAAATAAGGGTAACACTGTGGACATGGTATATAGGTACATGGATTTCCAGAAGGCATTCGACACAGTGCCACACACAATCTTGTGAAGAAAGTTGTAGACCATAGAATAGGGTCAGTAACAACATGGATATAAAATTGGCTGTTAACAGAAACAGAGACTAAATGGATTTAATTGATCAATTTAAAGCGATCTGCAGAAGATTAGAGATTTAGTTTAGATTCTCAATAGTGTGGAAACAGGCCCTTCGGCCCAATAAGTCCACACCGACCCTCCGAAGAGCAACCCACCCAGACCCATTCCCCTACATTCACCCCTGACTAATGCACATAACACTGTGGGCAATTTAGCATGGCCAATTTACCTAACCTGCACATCTTTGGTGTGAAGAAGTGAAGAAAATCATTTTCATTCAGTGAAGTGTTTGAAGAGGATGTATAGATGCTACCGCACCACACCCATCTGCCTCCAACCATGACTGCCTCACTGAGATGCAGTGGGCATTCCCCTGAGTGACCATGGGGAGGTTGTTACCCATGGTTTACAATGGTGACACCAGGTCTGTCAAGCAGCATCACACTTTGAGTCCAAGTGTCTCAATGGGTCGGGAATTGGGCTCTTCATTGATGTGAAAACCCAGAGACTTGAGACCCTGAGGAGATTTGAATCGGCGGGACTGCCATTGAAAGCAGACCCAACCTAACACGGTCATTGTCTGAACTCCAAATAATGATCTAACTCCATTCTCAAGGCACGTACGTGCTTCAGGCATCCAACGGGATCCTATAAAAATGTCGCAAGTCACATTTTGTTTACAGGATGGCGAGGCTACTAAACCACATTCAGAATTCATTTTACTAAACAATATATAAGGATCTTGGGTTTCCATCTTGGACTATGGCTGCACATAAGCAACTTTCTGTTAGCCCTAAAACCATAAGATATTTGGCCATTTGGCCCATCAAGTCTGATGGCATGAAAGCAATCATGTGACCCTGATTCTAATTAAGAGAGCAAGGGAGTTACAGAATAATCTGGTTTCAGAGGAATATCTTTACAAATTGAATCCCAAGGTACATCTGTACATAAGACTTATAGGACAGGAACAGGCTATTTGGCCCAACTGGTCTTTGCCAGTTTTTCTGCTGTTCTTGAGTCTCATTAAGAACATATGAACAAGGATTAGGAATAGACCGTTCAGCCCCTCAAGACTGCTTGGTCATTCAATAAGATCATGGTTGATTAGATTCCCAACAGTATGAAAACAGGCCCTTCGGTCCAACAAGTCCACACCAACCATCTGAAGAATAACCCACCCAGATCCATTTCCCTACATCTACCCCTGATTAATTAACCTAACTCCACAAGCAATTTAGCACAGCCAATTCACCTAACCTGCACACCTGTGGATTGTCGGAGGAAACCGGAGAACTTGGAGGAAACCCACACAATCACGAGGAGAATGTGCAAACTCCACACAGACCGTCGCCCAAGGTCAGAATCAAACCTGGGTTCCTGGTGCTGTGAGACAACACTGCTAACCACTGAGCCACTGTGCCGCTGTCGATCTGATTGCAACCTCAAATCCACATTTCTACCTTCCCCTGATAATCTTTCACTGTCTTGCTTAACATCTGTCCACCTTTACTTTGAAAAACAAATTCAAGAAATATTCAGCCGAAGTCTTAAGATCCTCTGAGAGAAACGTCTCTCCCAATTTTACTTCCTCAATCCCATTGATATACCCCGATGTCAACACAAATATCTCTGTTCCCTAGCTGCGAGCAGTTCTGATCAAGGGTCATGGGACTGCAAACGTTAAGTTGGTTTTCTCCCCGCAGATTCCACCTGACCTGTTGAGTTTCTCCAGCAATTTTTGTCTTTGTTCCAACCCATCCTGTGACATTTTCTCTCTTGTATTATCCAGTTTCCTCCTTAATGCATCGCTGGTATTCGCTAGCTATGCCATTTTGAGAAAACAATGTTAAGGGACAGGTCAAGACAGCTCTTTGAAAACAGCGACAAGGAATCTATTAAATGGAACAAACCAGACACAAGGGTACATGCTGCGGACATCATTGAGCAATTACCGGAGTGTATAGAACACTGGGAAATGAGCCAAAACCAACAAAAAAAGTCTGGCAGAGTAAGGATGCCGGCACAACAGAGGTGGAAAATACAACAAGGTCTTATAAACTACAAGGGAATACAATAAAAAAAGCAATTGCCAAACAACAAAAGGAAAATCTCATTGAGATAGAGGAGTAAAATGGAAAAAAATAAAAGAGAACTATACAAAGCAAAGAAATTGCCTGAATTGAAATGTTCGCAACCTGTCAGAAATCCCTGAGCAAAAAGGAATAAAAAAACAAGGACTGCATTTCCATAGCATCTTTCATAGTCTCCAGATGTCTCAAAACGCTTTACGTTTGGAGTACTTTTCAAATAGGTCAGGCAGCATCCAGGGAACAGGAGATTCGACGTTTCGGGCACAGGCCCTTCTTCAGGAATCCCTGGATGCTGCCTGACCTGCTGTGCTGTTCCAGCAATAAAGTTTCAACTTTGATCTCCAGCATCTGCAGACCTCACTTTCTCCTCGTACTTTTCAAATATAATTGCTGTTACAATGCAGAAAGTGCCAATTTGCATACGGCAAGCTCCCACAAGTAGTAACATGAAGGGTTGACAGACATATTAGTCAGGACGTTTCTATTGTCCAGCAGTGCTCAGGGTCCTTTTATATACGACGGAGAGCGCAGGCAGGACTGGGTGTAATGATTTCTCTAAAAGAGGGAATGCCTTCAGGACTGCATTGATACCAGCCTGTTGTGCAAAATCAGTTTCTGGAGAGAGGAACTTGAACCCACAACTTTTTCACTGAGGTGAGAGTGCCAGAGATAGGTGCATGAACAGGTACAGTGAGGCAAAGCACTGATCAGGCGAGAGAGAGGTGGCACTGATCCAAGGGATTGAAGCAATAAAATATATGGGATGTCAGCCTGACACCCCATTTCTATTTAAGAACTTCTTGTTCCTCAGGGTCAAGGGTTATCACCCCCTTGATGCTTCAGTTCCTCATCTCCAGAGATAAAACACAGAATGGTGGATTTGTGGTTGCCATATTATCCTGACTGGCTGGTAAATCCATATATACAGAGCAATAATTTGGCTTTTAGAATGCAAAGGCTGCTTTGCAGTTATAGAAACATTGCCATGGTCATAGAGTTCTACAGCAGCACCTAACATTGGGTAGAGGCCACTCTAACTGTTTGGGTCTGCTTTACTGTTTAGTTAGATTTCAGGTGATAAGCACTTTCACTTTTCCTATATGTGCTCCTTATAACCTGATAACTTCAACTAAAATGACTAAAAACCTCTGCTGTGCTATGTCATGGATTCCAGATCAGAGGTCTAGAACTTTAAGACAGTTATGTAACATCATGACAGGTGACATTCTGGCACAAAGGTATTCTGCCTGCCTTTAGTCACTCCCTCTGTGTTGGTTGTCCTAGCAATGCATGGTAGAGAGCAACTTCCAAATCCACCACCACTTCCATCAGTAGATACCTGGGAACACCACCACCTGCAAGTTCCCCTCCAAGTCACTCACCGTCCTGATTGGAAATATATCACCTACCCTTCACTGACACTGGGTCAAAACCCTGGAACTCCCTCCCTCAAGAGATTTTGTGTGTACCTAGGCCAAATTGACTGCAGTGATTCAGAAAAACATTCCACTGTCACATTCTCATGTGCAATTTGTCTGTCAACAAATAGCTGGAAGGTCTGTGAAATAGTGACCTGTTATTGACAACAAAGACCTCCAGAGACTGGCTCCAAGGCAGCAGAACGGTTTGTGCACATGTATGTTCGGGATAGCACCCATCGTACATCTGGAATGGAAGGAGATATAATGGCTCTGCTTTGAAAAGCCTGAAAATAGTCAGTTTATTTCCCCCTTTCTAGCTCCTGTAAACTATGACTTTTATTTAATAAGTCAGAGACCTTTATAATTGTGAACCAATCACTTTGTGCCTCCTTCTTGTACCTGAAGAAGCACCATTAGAATGATCTCAGAAAACCTGTGGGCAGGGACCACTGAACTGCATTCCTAATTGTTTCCTTTGCCTGTAACACCCATTGTGTTTTTTGTCTGTATCTGTGTGCAGAGGCTGCATTTCATACTTGGGTTCGAGTTTTGATTGGTTGACTGTAACTTGATTGGTCATAGCTATTTACCTTTAGCCATTGTCTATTTATTTTCAATTCATCATCAGTGAGGAAACCTTTCTGCTAAGCTGAGTCTAAGAGACAGGTAAATTGAGAGTTTTGCAGACTCTTAAAAATGTTTAATCTTTGCAATGACTCTGGGAATAGTGGACAGGAGTTCCAGCATGATACCCCAATGAGGCATAACAGAGTTTTGGTGCTCATCTAGGATTGATTTGAAAGTGAGGTAATGAGGATTTGGCTGTGGTAATAATAATGAGACAGGTGAAGGAAAATGCCAGGTTCTATACTGCATCTAAGAAATGGCACTGGAAACGGCAAAGGAATTTCTGCCAAACATTGTCCCTCCCAGACTGAAGGGAATTTTCAAAGATCACCTTGATTAATTGGCAGGTACACTAGAAGCGCAATTGCCTGGTAGATCGAGGGAAACAGAGATAATCCAGGTAGCAGCACGGCACGTGGATGTTGAAGAAAGACAAGGGAGATGAGGTACTCCAGGGAGTGAAACATCAGAGTCAGGTGATATTCAGTGACACTTACAGCAGCGTGAATAGAAGGACAGAATGAAGAAACTAGAGATGGAAGAAAAAGACAAGGAAAAATCATAAAAAACCTTATCTGGTCTGTGTTTTGGATATTTCGACCAGTTTAGGTATTAAAAGCACTTTACTCAAAAGCTATAGTTGTTGAAGTGAATAAAGGGACAAAGAATTTAGCTTGTGGTTCAACTCAGTTTTAAATAAAATAAAACCACCATGTGAGCATATCCCAAATTTCCATGATATTTACTGTCTATCTCACTCTATCCATCTGAGAAAGAATATTACTCACACCGATCCACGTGTTTGAGCTGGACTATTGCAATCTCCTTCTCTTTATGTAGGGTTGGCTCTCTTCCATGAAGGTGAGTCTCACAGGTCAGGGCAGATTGTCTCCTTGGTCTTCTCAGGTTACCACTTGGTCTCTGTCACGAATCTTGCTATGAGTCTTCATTAACAGATAGCTTCCAGTTGTCTGCTTTTATTCCCCCCACCCACCAGACCTTCCTGAATGTTGTGTGGCCTTTGCCAATGGGGTCGTGAGCGGAGTTCAAATCATCCAATAGGCTCTCGCCAACATCCTTCACTGTTGCCATGCCAGGGAGGGATAAAGGGCATATGCTCAGGCACTGGCTAGAAGTCAAGGTGCCAGAAAGTCTGATTGATTCTTCTCCAATACTCTTGAGCTTGTTGAAACTGGTTACCCCTGAACCTTTGTGACCTTTTTGACCTTGGTTTTCACTGTTCTCTGTTGCCAATAGAATGTCTAATTTCAGGCTTATGGCTACATGACCACAATAAAGAAAAAGAAGTAGAATTAAGAAGTTGGAAAATGGAAACTGGGAATGGAAAAGCAGGAAATTGAAATGACAGTTCCAGATTTAGAATTGCAAAGAGAAGATAACATGAGGGAACATGAATATCAACTTAAAATGGGGCAGTTGAAAGTGATAATTTCAGATACTGGTGCAGGCCTCAATGGGGACAATATTGGTCATAATTTGCAGGCCAAAAAGGAAATGTTTAAATTTGCCTAGTAACATTTGAGCAAGGGAATGTCATGTCAGTTAAGAAAATGAATAGATCATTGAATTGGAAAAAGAAATATAGACACACACAGTTAAGCACAAGAAATTTGTGCTTTAATGTGAGAGATGATTTCTCAGATTATGCCACTGTAAAATTTTGAAATAATAGTCAGAAATGTACAACACGAAAACAGACCCTTCTGTCCAACTCCGACCAGGTATCCTAAATTAATCTAGTCCCATTTGCCAGCACTCAGCCCATATCCCTCTAACACGTACCTTGACATGTACCCATCCAGAAACATTTTAAATGTTGTAATTGTACCAGCCTCACCACTTCCTCTGGCAGCTCATACACGTACCATTCTCTGTGTGAAAACGTTGCCCCTTAGGTCCCTTTTAAAACTTTTCCTGTCTCACCCTAAAACTATGCCCTCGAGTTCTGGACTGTCCCACCTCAAGGAAAAGACCTTGTCTATTTACCCTATCCATGCCCCTCATGATTTTGTAGACCTCTATAAAGGTCACCACTCAGCCGCTGATGCTCCAGGGAAAGCAGTCCCACCCTATTCAGCCTCTCGCTGTAGCTCAAATCCTCCAACCCTGGCAACACCCGTGTGAATCTTTTCTGAACCCTTTCAAGTTTCACAACAACCTTCCTACAGGAAGGAGACTATAATTTCCTGCAATATTTCAAAGGTGGCCTAACCAATATCCTGTACAGCCACAACATGACCTCTAAAAAAATCTTTTCTCGTTATCTTGTCCTTACACTTTCAGAGTTTCAAATCCTTGTTCTCTGCACTGAAGCTCCTGTCTCATATGAGACAGCCCTCTTTTCAATTTATTCACCCAAGATTTTGATACTTTGGACCCTTAGCTGCTTAAATCCCAAGATCTGAGATTCCATTTACACCCACACCTATCTTCAACATCTATCTTCCTTCAAATTGTTCCTTATGTCCTGTATCAAAATTTTTGTTCATCTGCCCCAATCCCTCATGTATGTGGGTGCCAAATTTTTCATTGCTACTGCTCCAGAGAATACTTTCCTCTGTTTAAAGCATGATAAGCTTTCTATTCAAATGCTTATTTAGTTCTCCTTTGAAGGCCTCTACGAATTTGCTCTGGCCACCTGTCGAGAGAAAGACACACTCTTATTGCTGTTGTTCTTTAGTCAAGCTCTACAAATTGATGCCCCCTGGCTTTTGGCTGTTCTGCCAGTGGAACACTTTATTGTCTCATACTTTATCCAGACAAGTCATAATTTTTAACACCTACATTCAATTTTCTCTCAACCTTCTCTGCAACAAGGATAACAGGCTCAGCTTCTCCAGTCTAACCATGTTACTTAAGCGCATCATCCCCAGTACCACTCTTAAATCCTCTCTAACGTCATGTTCTTTCTGAAGAACACTGCCCAAAATTAGACAGTGCTCTAGGTCAAACCACAGTATTATAAAAATGCTAATCCTTACTTTTTTTTAATTGTAGGATTTCTGACTGTGGCTAATAGCAAACTTTATCCCTAACAGGTAGAACGTCCAAAATTGGTCCAAACACAACTGTACAAAATGCAAAAGATTTGATTTCTGACCATCTCCTCTGGGCTCAGGCAGGTCATAGAGTCAAAGAGATGTACAGTACGGAAACAGACCCTTCGGTCCAACACGTCCATGCCGACCAGACATCCCAATCCAATCTAGTCCCACCTGCCAGCACCTGGCCCATATCTCTCCAAACCTCTCCTATTCGTATACCCATTCAGATGCCTTTTAAATGTTGCAATTGTACTAACATCCACCACTTCCTCTGTCAGCTCATTCCATACATGTACCACCCTCTGTGTGAAAAAGTTGCCTCTTAGGTCTTTTTTATATCTTTCCCCTCTCACCCTAAACCTACGGCCTCTAGTTCTGGACTCCCCCGCCTCAGTGAAAAAACTTTGTCTATGTATCCTATCCATGCCCCTCATGATTTTATAAACCTCTATAAGGTCACTCCTCAGCCTCCGGCACTCCAGGGAAAACAGACCCAACCTATTCAGCCTCTCCCTATAGCTCAAACCCTCCAACCCTGGCAGCTCAAACCCTCCAACCCTGGCAACATCCTTGTAAATCTTTTCTGAACACTTTCAAGTTTCACAAGATCATTCCGATAGGAAGGAGACTAGAATTGCATGCAATATTCCTATAATGACCTAACAAATGCATCCAAATCCCTATCCACCCACTCTTGACCACCAACTCCCAACCCTCCAGACAGCAGACTTCTAGTGACTTGGGAAAGCCGTCTTTAGCAGTCCAGAAGACTGGAGAATAGCCAATGCTGTTCTTCCAGGAAGGGCAACAGGGATAATCCAGGAAATCCTAGAATAGCGAGCCTTAAACAGAAATTACTGGAGAACATTAAGGACAACTTTTACTCACATTTGGAAAAGTATAGCCGCACCAGGGACAGTCAGTGTGGTTTTGTGCACAGGAGGTGTTGTCTCAAATTTGATTTTTTTGAGTAAATGCCCAAGATGATTGAAGGTAGGGCAGTAGATGTTATCTGTATAGATTTGAAAGTATTTGACAAGTTTCCTCATGGTAGGCGGGTCCAGAAGACCAAGTCACATGGGATCCACTGAGCATTGGTAAGCTGGATACAAAATTGGCTTGGTTGTAGAACAGTCAATAGTTGTGCAGAGGTGTATTTTTGACTGGATGTTCTGTGACCAGAGGTGTGCCTACAAGGATTAGTGCTGGGATCTCTGTTGTTTGTAATGGTTTGGATGAAAATAAACAAGTGTCTGATTAGTAAGCTCGCAGGCAGCACAAAAATTGGCAGAGTTGTGAGTAGTGAGGAAAGTTATCAAAGGGTACAGCAGCATACAGATCAGTTGAGAATTAGGTGTATTGAGTTATTGCCTGAAGTATTTAGGCAAAGGTTCTAGAATTTAAGGAAACAGCTGTGTCAAATCTATGTTTGCATTTGAACCTATGTGAATTTGAATTAGAAATTGAAGTTTCTTTGCCCTGATTCCTTTGCTGAACTAATTTGTTACACTTGGAAGGAACAAAAGTCTTTATCTGGAGCACAGGGGTAGATAGGAGATAGTTCTTGAACTGTGATATTCATAATATGCTTACATTCCTACCGCACACAAGAATGTTCAGTCCCACTAGTCCACTTCAGTAGAGTTGAAATTGGCTTTTTAACTGTTGTCTTTGCGCATCCTTCAAAGTGAAAAACATAAAATGTGCTACAGTTTGGAACACAACTCAGAGAAGGTGGCTTGTTGTTGAGCAGGAAATCATCAGTTTCTCATTATCTTTGAATTCATAAGACATCTGAGTTCAATTTATTTGAAGTTTCCTTGACACATTTAGGTATTACGTTCCATTGGTTCCACACATTTTTGTTTTGCAGCTGCAGTCATTGTCTTCATAACAGTACTCTTCCTCTTCAAAAAGAGGAATTAAATTCAAAAAATGTGCAGAGTATTTTGAAGTGTTGACTTGTTATCACTAAAATGGCTTTTCTGCAGGATGATATCAAAAGACTTTACCCTGTCCCCAACTATAATATCCCCACCATCCTTCCACTACATTTTTTCCTCTCCCCAATGCTGTAACCTGGCAGATTAGCCCTGGAGAATCCATTGTCTTAGCTGGGTCTCCTTGCAACAAGGTTCTTTGATGTTGGTGTCTGTTTGTAATCCCAGAAGTGGCCACAACTCCCAGTGGCACTGCTGAGTGTGCAGAGTTGCTGACTATTTGAATGGCTGGCAGTTTTTGGAGGTGGAATTTCTTCCCATATGGGTTTCAACCTGAGCCTTGACCGGCCGAACAGCATTAAATAGAAATGGAGAAACCCAGCCTCGCGTAAGTTGATCTTTCAACCTGGAGGCAGGGCCACTGCCTCTGTGATCTTTCAAGGAATCATGCAATGTTTGGAATAGGCAGGAAAATTTAAGTGAAGATGAGGCAAGATTGTATTAAATGTTGGAACAGGCTCAAGGGACAATTTGTCCCACTCCTATTTCTTAGGTTTTTACGTTCTTACCAGCTTGCTTGAGAATCTTACAATGTCAATAACATCAGGTAGCTCTTCAGTAAATGATGCACTGTAATGTGCTTCAAAGGAATTTGCACAGTCTGAAATTGTTAGCTTAATTTTGAGTGAGCTTTGTCAGGATTGGTGATGAGACCTAGAGAACTCTTGAAGGAGGAATATAGATTGGTAACAAGTTTAGATCACAGAATGTTTATCTTGTTTAAGCATCACAGCAATTATGGCTTCATGTCCAGTGTTAGGAGTGGTATCGGTCAGTGTCCATGTGTTGTACTGAGCTCAGAAACATGGGGTCACTAATTCTCAGTGTAGTTCAACTCAGCAGTATTGGGAACCCATCTGTTCCTTTGGCTTTGCCTAGCTACATGCAGAGAGTGATCTTTGCCTTCAAGAAATTGAAGAAATGCAGCTGACTGTGATACACCAAGCAGCGGAGGATGGGAGATTTGCCATGTCAGTATGGCTCCTCATATTTGTGGTTCTGTCTGGCAGAAGCAGCATTTAAAATATACAAAACGCCAATGGGTGCTCCTCATATTTACTGTCCTGTTTTTTTTTTCTCGAGTCCAAAGCTCTCATCTTTGAGTTGAAATTCCTCCAGCCCTACTACCTGCTGTAGTATCAGTGCTCATCCAATTCTGGTACCTTGAGCATCCCTGATTTTAAAAGCTCCACCATTGGCAGTTGTGCCATGCATTCTGTCGAATGGGCACCAGCTGGAATTCCTCCCTGAACCTTGCCAACTTGTTGCAGTTCTCTCTTCAATGGCATCTCTTTAAATGTATCTGTTTGGCCACACTTTTGGCTTCCAGTCATTATATCCCCTTGGTAGGAAATGTTGTCTGATTACGGTCTAGTGGGTATTTTATTAAGTTAGAATTATTATATAAATGCAAATCACGGTTGACTCAGTCCTTAATTTTCTTCTGTTACCCTCTCTGTCCTGAATGCACTGATCTATGATGTAAGAATAGTTTCACAAAGTTGTTTTTCTACCCTTTGCATTGACATCCAGAAGCTGTTAGCTTTAATTATAATCCCATGGTGTAACATATAAAAACTGGCATTCATGTAGACTCTCTAAGAGGAGGAGTGATTTGCATTCACACATGTCCCAGCACACAGTCCACAGAGCAGATTACAGCTAATGAAGCTATTTTAGAGTGGAGTTAGTTTTTTAATGGAGGAAATGAAGCTGATTGTCTCTGAAGTTATAAAGGACAATGGTTCTAAACCCAACATTGTGTAATAAATCCTTATCTGTGCAAGGAAAGAGATCCAACCAGCCACTGCAAGACTTCCCAGAGGTCCACATTATCCTGCAAGAATATGACATTGTTCCAATCTTGCCATGGCATACACTGGAGCAATCATGCCAGGGCCCACTCTGTCTTATAAAAGGGCTACTTGAGCCCAATCTTTCACAAGGAGATGTCCACGTATCTTTAAATTACAAAGTCAAAGCTTTACATATGGGGAGGCAAAGCCTAAACAGGTTCTGATAAGTCCAGAAAAGTTATAGAGTAAGCCGCTTATCAAAGACTTCACAGCGTAAGTTGTGGAAATAATTACTCGAAGTAAACTGGATACACTAGCTTAGCCAAAGGAGGCTTTATCCACGAGACCATACCTGATATGGTGTCTGACTTCCAGCAGATAGAATGTATTTACAATTAATATTCTCACTGCATGTAAACATGTAACACTCAGACTCCAAGTTGACCATTTCAATGCTGTCAGCTGCTGTTTTGAATGCAGATGTGCAACATTCTCTTCAATTGGAAATCTTACATCAGTGTGGTGCCTCTTAACTCAATGAGCAACTGTTTTGTGCAATTGGGTTATCTCCTTTCAGCCTGGACGTTGAATTACTCTGGCATTTGAGGGAGAGGACCTGATTCCTGGTCACCATTCCCTGTGGGAAATGTAGTTCATGGGTTAACTGTCAGTGACCCAGACATCAGGCTGCCTCTTTCTGGATATTGGAGATCAGGGAAATATTGGAGGGATGTCCATACTGCCTCACCAGAATGCCTCAGTAATTGGTCAGCATAGTGGCATGGCTTCCACTTCACAGCTAGAAATCCATGACTATCGGTCCAATAATCAACACCTTCAAGATCTGCCCCTTAGGAATTGCCTTCTTCATTTTCTTTCGATAACTTGATCAACTCTTCCCCTCGATACTCTCCTGTTGAGGCACTCTCAGGTCCAAGGGTTCTGACAGTCATCTGTCAGCTTACCCATGAGGCCATTCAGATTTGGCCGAGCCTGAAAGGTGGCAGGTTATTCTCCAGACAAAGGCACTCACACTTAAACCCAATCTGCCATGACCTGAATGAGAGAGCTGATTGGATTCTACAGAATGGTAACCTGAGGCCGTTCCCACTCTTAGTCCAATGATCTTCCCTTTGTCACCTTAGCTAAATGGATGTTTCCCGCCACTCATCTTGTGTGGGGAGGAATCAAAACGGGACTATTTTTGACTTGGCACTTCTTCCACAGTGGACTGTGCATTTACAAGGGGATTATTATAATGTCTTATACTTAAGATCAGTGCGAAGGCTGTTGCCGACATTTGCAGATATATTTTGAATATCCTTAAGTCTTGCTGGTGAAGAAAGTGAGTGCAAGGTCAAATCCTCCTTCCACCAGCCTCCTCCCATCTAATTAAGCAAAATAATTCAGGAATCATTCGTTGATCACCTGGCTTTGGAATATATTTGCAATTTAATACTGCTTTCGCGAAGCTCTACAGAAACCTGCCATTCTGGGGTCTCCAAGCTCATCAGGGAGCCAGAGAGCCGATGTCAACTCCCTGCCCCATCACCAGACCTCTCCAGCGGCATACAGAACAGATCAGCATTTAATGAGACCCTGGTGCCAATCAGGAGGGGTCTGGGTCCAAGAAAGATGCACTAGTTACCAGGGCAGAGAGTGGCGAATTATTTACGCACACGCAAATGCCAAATACACAAACACACCTAAGACGCGTTTCATTAATCTCCTATTTCCTTCCTGCATTTAGCTAGGATGAGCAGAAACGTTTCTTCTGTCGTTAACGGTTAAAATAAAAACCTACTTCTATCTTGGTGTGGAGTGGTAAATTTTGATGCTAAGTTCACCAAGTTACATTTTAGCAGCTTGACCTTTTACGTGCATTTGGTACTGTTTGACACGAGAGATCTTACGCTGGTGACTTTTGGAAACAGGCTTCGTGTCCGTCATGATCAAGCAGTCCCAGGTAAGTTGTGGCATTGTTAGTTACAGAGTGCAGCCGCCTTGCTCTCTCACACTCAAAAAGCAAGATACATTCACAGATATTCAAATGAAATTTAGTGCAGATACGGAGCTGTATGGAGGTGGGAAACTTTTGGGAGAGAGGAGGCAGAGAGAGGTCCTACAGAGGTGCAGGACACAAGATTTAGAGAGGGAGGTTAAGGGTGCACAAATTATTGAAGGTAGCAGGATAGGTTACGAGTTCAGTTTTCAAAATAATTGTTAAAATGGTTGCTGGAATGCCATTCCTCAGTTACGAGGTCAGATTGGCGAGGTTGGGGCTGTTTACTTTTGGTAGAAGATAGGGCTGAGAGAAGATTTGACAGTAGTGTTGAAAATCATGAAGGATCTGGAAACCAAAATGTAAGCTTCGATGGGTCAGATTCATATCAGTAAATGGGAGGTAGAACATGTGTTAGCGATACAGTCTGTTATGGACCCCCCTCAAAACATTTGAAGAAAGTAGTCCAGACCCTAATTTTGTTAGTAGTTTTAAGCAAGTGTAGTGCAGATATTCCAGGAGAGATGCAGCTATTCAAACCACTTAACTTGAAACAAATCTGTATTTACTTACAAAATTACTGAATGAAACACAAACAAAAAAGGACAGAATAGAGAATGACTTAACCTAAAGGAAAACCCAACAGATTACCCCAACTTAATGATGCTGTTCCAAATACTAGTGACGCTCCCCATAAACATCCCTTGACAAAAAAAAAGGTAAAATCAAACACAGGGTCTTACAGGAGAGATGTCAGAGAGAGAGAGGAGGATCAACATGGACCTGCTTCTTTGGATCTAGCAGCTTTTACAACTGCCTGACTGCTTTCAGTGAATAGCCAGACTGTATTGGCGCCACCGCGTGCTCCCACGAGGAGGTTGAGCAATTCATCAACTTCACCAACACATTCCACCCTGACCTTAAGTTTACCTGGACCATCTCTGACACCTCCCTCCCCCTCCTGGGCCTCTCCATCTCCATTAATGATCACCGACTTGAAACCGACACTTTTTACAAACCCACCGACTCCCACAGCTATCTGGATTACACCTCTTCCCACCCTACCTCCTGCAAAAATGCCATCCCGTATTCCCAATTCCTCCGCCTCCGCCATATCTGCTCCCAGGAGGACCAGTTCCACCATAGAACATACCAGATGGCCTCCTTTAGGGACCGCAATTTCCCTTCCCACATGGTTAAAGATGCCCTCCAACGCATCTCATCCACATCCCGCACCTCCGCCCTCAGACCCAACCCCCCCAACCGCAACAAGGACAGAACGCCCCTGGTGCCCACCTTCCACCCTACCAACCTTCGCATAAACCAAACCATCCGCCGACATTTCCGCCACCTCCAAACAGACACCACCACCAGGGATATATTTCCCTCCCCACACCTTTCCGCCTTCCGCAAAGACCGTTCCCTCCGTGACTACCTGGCCAGGTCCACGCCCCCCTACGACCCACCCTCCCATCCTGGCACTTTCCCCTGCCACCGCAGGAACTGTAAAACCTGCGCCCACACCTCCTCCCTCACCTCCATCCAAGGCCCTAAAGGAGCCTTCCACATCCATCAAACTTTTACCTGCACATACACGAATATCATCTATTGTATCCATTGCTTCCGATGCGGTCTCCTCTACATTGGGGAGACTGGACGCCTCCTAGCAGAGCACTTTAGGGAACATCTCCGAGACACCCGCACCAAACAACTAAATCGCCCAGTGGCTCAACATTTCAACTCCCCCTCCCACTCTGCCGAGGATATACCTATCACCTTCATCCCCTCCCCCACTCACCTATTGTACTCTATGCTAATTTCTCCCCACCCCTACCCTCCTCTCATTTATCTCTCCACCCTTCAGGCTCTCTGCCTGTATTCCTGATGAAGGGCTTTTGCCTGAAACATCGATTTTACTGCTCTTTGGATGCTGCCTGAACTGCTGTGCTTTTCCAGCATCACTCTAATCTAGACTCTGGTTTCCAGCACCTGCAGTCCTTGTTTTTACCATGCCAAAAAACCTAATCAAACCAGAGAAAAGCTGAGCTGGGAGAACTGGCCACCCTTCTTTCATTCTACAAGTATTTTTTTTCCAAACTTGAAAACCTTTTGCCTGAGGTAGTAGCTATAATCAAATTGGCCCTAAAACCCTTCAACTTAGACTTTACAGAAACTGTGCTTTTACAACGTCCTAAAAAAAAACCAAGGACAACATAACCTTGTTAAAGGAGCATCATCATCACAAGTCAGTGACTCAGAAAGCCAAAGGAAACGAGGATTAAAAGTGTCGAGCAAAGGAAATTGATGGTGTTGAGCTTTTCATACTTCAATGCAAGGTATATTACAAACAAGGGAGATGAGTGAAGGGCAGATAGACACAAAGCAGCACAATAGCATTGCTATAGCAGAAACCTGGCTAAAGGGAGGGGCAGATTTGGCAGTTCAATATTCCTGGATATAGAGATTTCAGTCAGAATAGAATGGTTGACTCGGGGGGTGTAATTAAGAACCAATTTCTGTTGGGTTAGCAAAATGGGTTAGCAAATGAAGCAAATAAACTTCAAAGATGGCACCAGAGCATGGCAACTCATTGCGAGCTTTCCTAAGCAGATCACCTCCTCACATAGAGTCATAGAGTCATAGAGATGCAAGCTCAGAAACAGACCCTTTTGGTCCAACTCATTCACGCTGACCAGATATCCTAAATTAATCTAGTCCCATTTGCCAGCACTTGGTCCATATCCCTCTAAACCCTTCCCGTTCATGCACCCATCTAGATACCTTTAAGTGGTGTAATCTTTTGTAATCATTCTACTCTTTTAAATCTCAATTGTAAGTCTGTTAGAATTACTAACAATGTTCTTTTCAACCGACTTACAGGTCTGGCCATCTTTCGACTTCTGGAAATGAACAATGGCCTGACTGGATCTGACCTAATGAAGACCAGGATGACCAATACGAACCGAAGGCGTCTGACTGCCAATGCTGGAGCGGCGGCCATGACAGTGCCGTGACCAGCCAGTTACAGGCTTCTCGAGGCCCCCACCCAGACGTTGATTGATGACCCAACTCTCCGGAGGGGACCTGACGAACGTCATGGAGACCCAACGTGAAGATCTGGCCGGACCCTCTGGAACACCCAAGGCTGTGGCTGGTGCCCAGGTCCTCACCAGATGCATCTACTTTCCTTCTGGAATGGCGGTGTACCCAGACTGACTCCTGGGACCCAAACAGAGGCTGCGTGGGAGACAGGCTAGCCTATAGGTGAGACTGAAACAACACAGTTTCAAGTTACCCCTCACCAGCATGCTCCTGGCAAATGTCTAAACTGTTGAAAATAAGCTGAATGAATCCAAAGCTACACTCACTTTCTAAAGGGAATTGAGAGACTGTGTGCTCTGTTTTACAGAGACACCCACTCACTCCTACTGTGCCTTACAACCCAAGGGATTCTCAGTTCACTGAATGCACCACCCGACATCCTTGGGCAAGATAAGGGGTGTAGGGGTTTGCAGTCTAATCAACCCCTCCTGGTGCTCAGACATGGAGACCTTGGCAAACTACTGACCCCCCGGGTCTCGAATATCTAACGATGAAGTGCAGTTGCCACTACCCGCCATGAGAGTTTACCTCCATTATCCTGACAGCAGTTTACATCCCACTTGACGTGGAAATGAAGAGCACACTTGATGAAACATTCACTGTCCAAAACTAGCCTTGAGATGGAATACCCCGAAGCCTTATTCATCATAGCCGGTGACTTCAACCAGGCCAATGCAAGAATGTGCTACTAAAATACTATCAACACGTCTGCTATCCCACTAAGGAATACCCTTTACACTTGCTACACAACCAAAGACACCTACTGCTCCAACCCCTGCCCACAGTTTTGGTCAATCAGACCATAAGGCTGTGCTTCTTCTCCCGGTTCACAAGCAGAAACTGAAGTGTGAGGATCCAATACAGAAAATCGGACAGTGCTGGTCTGAGGCAACGGACAAGCTCCTATGTGACTGATGGGAGTTGGTGGACTGGTCCATATTCAAGTACTCAGGGACCAACCTTAATGAATATACCAATACCATGACAGACTTCATCAGTGAGTGTGTAGAGGACTGCGTGCCAAAGATGTTAATCTGGATGTTCCCCAACTGGAAATCATTGATGAACCGGAAGATCCACTCCTTATTGAAGATCAGGTCTGAGGTGTTCAAGTTGGGTGTCCCTGACCTATACCAGACATCTAGGTGTGATCTTCACAAAGCCATCAGGAATGCCAAGAGACAATACCAGACTGAATTAGAGTCCCAGGTTAACCATACGAGCGCATGTTAATTGTGGGAAGACTTGCACAATATAATGACCTACAAAACAAGGTTGAATAGAAGCGTTGACAACAATGCATCCTCCTTGATGAGGTCAGTACACTCAGTGCTCGTTTTGAACAGAAGGTCAGTGAAATGATGTCACCTGCCCCGACAGTCTCAGATGTTCCTGCAGTCACAGTCACTGCAACAGACCTCAGATTGGCCTTCTTGAGAGTGAACGCACAGAAAGTGACTGGACTGGATGGAGTACCCAGCCCGTGCACTCAGATTCTGCACATGGACATGCAGGCCATATATATGGACAAATTTCTGCCAGTGGGAATAAGAGGGTGATAACAGTAGGAGACATTAACTATACCGATATCAACTTGGTTCCAGGCAATATTGGGGGTATTGAAGGCGAAAATGTCATGTACTGTGCCCAGGAAAGTATTTTTCAACACTACATGACAAGCCCAGTGAGAGGAGATGCAATTCTGGACTTACTTTCAGGAAATGAAGATGGGCAAGTGGGTGAAGTGACGGTGGGTGGCCCTATCAGGGATGGAGACCACAACTTCAGTTAGATTAATGGAAAAGGACAGAGATAAATCAGGAGTAAAAGTTTTTAACAGTGAGAAGGCAAATTTTACAAAACTGAGAAGTGACTTGGCTGAGGTGGACTGGACAGGACTTCTAAAGCAGAAATCAGTGGGAAGCCAGTGGGAGCCACGAGAAAGTGAGACCCTTAAGATACCAAGCAGATAGTCCCCTCCAAAAATCAGAATGGCATGGCCACATTTAGAGCTCTATGGTTGTCCAGAAAAATGGGGCAAGATCAAATAGAAAAAGCAAGCTTGTGATAGTCACAAAAAAACCTCAACACTGCAGATAGCCCAGAGGAGTATAAACAGTACAGGGATCAAGGGGAAAAAGAAATAAGAAAATCAAAGAGACAGCATGAAAAAATATTAGCAAGCAAGATAAAAGAAAACCTAAAGATGTTTTACCCGTATATAAAGAACAAAATGACAGTTAAGGAAAAGATGGGGTCTATCAAAGATGAAAAAGTGAACTTCTATGAAGATGCAGAGTCATAGGCATAGAGATGTGCAGGATGGAAAAAGACCCTTCAGTCCAACCCTTCCATGCCGACCAGATATCCGAAAGTGATCTAGTCCCATTTGCCAGCACTTGGCCCATATCCTTCTAAACCCTTCCTATTTGTATATCCATCCAGATGCCTTTTAAATTTTGCAATTGTACCAGCCTCCACTACTTCCTCTGGCAGCTCAATACATACACCCACCACCTTCTGCATGAAAATTTGTCTCTTGGGTCTCTTTTATATCTTTGCCCTCTCACCCTAAACCTATGCCCTCTACTCTGGACTCTCCCACTCAAGGAAAAGACCTAGTCTATTTACCCTATCCGTGCCCCTCATGATTTTATAAACCTCTAAGAGATCACTCCTCAGCATCTGATGGTCCAGGGAAAACAATCCCAGCCTATTCAGTCTCTCCCTATAGCTCAAATTCTCCAACCCTCCTTGTAAATTCTCCTTGTAACTATTTTCTGAACCCTTTCAAGTTTCATAACATCCTTCTGATAAGAAGGAGACCAGAATTGTGTGCAATATTCCAACAGTGGCCTAACCAATGTCCTGTACAGCCGCAACATGACCTCCCAACTCCTGTACTCAATACTCTGACCAATAAAGGAAAGCATACCAAGCGCTTTCTTCACTATTCTATCTACCTGTGACTCCGCTTTCAAGGAGCTATGAACCTGCAATCCAAGGTCTCTTTGTTCAGCAACACTCCTCAGGAACTTACGATTAAGTGTATAAATCCACTCTGATTTACGTTTCTAAAATACAGCACCTCACATTTATCCAAGTTAAACTTCATCTGCCACTCCTCAGCCTATTGGCCCATCTGATCAAGATCCCATTGTAATCTGAGGTAAACTTCTTCGCTGCCCACTACACCTCCAATTTTTGGTGTCATCTGCAAATTTACTAACTATACCTCCTATGTTGATATCCAAATCATTTATATAAATGACAAAGGTAATGGACCCAGCACTGATCCTTGTGGCATTCTATTGGTCACAGGCCTCCAGTCTGAAAAACAACCCTCTACCACCACGCTCTGTCTTCTACCTTTGAGCCAGTTCTGTCTCCAAATGGCTAGTTCTCCCTGTATTCCATGAGATCTAAGCTTGCTAATCAGTCTCCCATGGGGAACCTTGTAGAACGCCTTACAGAAGTCCATACAGGTGACATGCACTGCTCTGTCCCCATCAGTCCTCTTTGTTACTTCTTCAAAAAATGCAATCAAGTTTGTTAGACATGATTTCCCAAGTACAAAGCCATGCTGACTATCCCAAATCAGTCCTTGCCTTTCCAAATATATGTAAATCCTGTCCCTCAGGATTCCCTCCAACAACTTGCTCACCACCGATGTCAGGCTCACTGGTCTATAGTTCCCTAGCTTGAACTTACCACCTCTCTTAAATAATGGTTCCACATTAACCAACCTCCAGTCTTCTTTCACCTCACCTGTGAACTATTGATGATACAAACATCTCAGCAAAGAGGCCCAACAATCACTTCTCTAGCTTCCCACAGAGTTCCAAGGTACACCTGATCAGGTCTTGGGGAGGTATCCACCTTTATGCATTTCAAAACATCCAGCACTTCCTCCTCTGTAATTGAACATTTTTCAAGATGTCACCATTTATTTCCCTACATTCTATATCTTCCATGTCCTTCTCCACAGTAAACACTGATGCAAAATACTCATTTAGTATTTCCCCCATCCCCGCAGCTCCACACAAAGGCTGCCTTGCTGTTCTTTGAGGGGCTCTATTTGCTCCCTACTTACCCTTTTGTCTTTGCAAAATGTATTTGCAAAAACCCTTTGGATTCTCCTTCACCCTATTTGCCAAAGCTATCTTATGTCCAATGTTTGCCCTCCTGATTTCCCTCTTCAGTACACTCCTATTGCCTTTGTACTTTTCTAAGGATTTACTCGATCTCTCCTGTCTATATCTGACATATGCATCCTTCATTTTCTTAACCAAACCCTCAATTTCTTTAGTCATCTAGCATTCCCTACACCTACCAGTCTTTCACCCTGATGGGAATATACTTTCTCTGGACTCTCGTTATTTCATTTCTGAAGGCTTCCCATTTTCCAGTTACTTCTTTACCTGCGAACATCTGCCCCCAATCAGCTTTTGAAATTCTTGCCTAATAACCTCAAAATTAGCCTTCCTCCAATTTAAAACTTCACCTTTTAGATATAGTCTGTTCTTTTCCATTACTATTTTAAAACTAATAGAATTATGATCGTTGGCCTCAAAGTGCTCCCTCACTGACACCTCAGTCACCTGCCCTGCCTTATTTCCCAAGAGTAAGTCAAGTTATGCAACTTTTCTACTCGGTACATCCACATACTGATTCAGAAAATTTTCTTGTACACACTTAAGAAATTTCCATCTAAACCCTTAACACTATGGCAGTCCCAGTCTATGTTTGGAAAGTTAAAATCCTCTACCATAACTATCCTATTGTTCTTACAGAAAACTGAGACCTCCTTACAAGTTTGTTTCTCAATTTCCCGCTGACTGTTATAGGGTCTATAATACAATCCCAATAAGGTGATCATCTCTTTCTTATTTCTCAGTTCCATCCAAATAACTTCCCTGGATGTATTTCCAGGAATACCCTCCCGCAGTACAGCTGTAATGCTCTCCCTTATCAAAAAGCCACTCCCTCTCCTCTCTTGCCTCCCTTTCTATCCTTCCTGTAGCATTTGTAACCTGGAACATTAGCTGGCACATGGGAAGATTTTAAATTAATTTTTTTGTCTACGTATTCACAAAGGAAAGGGATGATGTAGAACATTGAACAAGAGGAGCAATTTGTTTTGTGAAATTTTGGACAAAATAAACATAACATGAGAGTAAGTGTTAGAGGAATTAGCATCCTTGAAAGTGGATAAGCTACCAGGGCTGGATGGATTGTTCTCTTGGATGTTGGAGGAGGTCAGGGAGGAAATAACAGATGCTCTGAGGATTATTTTCCCAATCTTCACGAGACACAGGTGAGGTACCAAAGGACTGGAGGAATGCAAATGTGGTTCCATTGTTTAAAAAGGGTACAAGGGAAATGCCAAATAATTATATGTCAGTCAGTATTACTTCGGTTGTGGGCAAATTGTTAGAATTCATCCTGAGAGATCGGATAAACTGTCACTTAGAAAGACATGGACTAATCAGGTATAGCAGCATGGCTTTGTTAAGGGAAAGTCTCATCTTAGAAATTTAACTGGATTCTGCGAGGACATGACAAGGAGGATCGAGGGGTGTTGTGCAGTAGGTGTTGTCTACATGAAGTTTAGGAAGGCATTTGACAAAGTCGCACATGGAGACTGGTTCAAAAAATAAAAGCCCAGGTCAATGGCGATTGGAAAATGAACCTGAGACAACCTGAGGAAAAAGTGACTGTGACTAGTTAGGATCAAGAATGCACCACTTAAGATTACAATGGAGGCAGGGTCAAGCATAACCTTTCAAATGGCAATTAGATAATGGTCTGAAGGGAAAGGAATTGCAGGGCTGTGGTAGAAAGACAGGGACTAATTACAGAGAACTGGCACTGACATCATAACTAAATGGCCTCATTTTGTGCTACGTTATTGTGGTTAATAAAACTGAATTGGTTGGATGGTTGGTTAGTGATGCAGACTAATGCCAACTACATGGATTCAATTCTCATGGTTATCATTAAGGAATCTCCTTTTTGACCTCAGCTGAGGTGTCATGACCATCAGGTTAAATCACTGCCAGCTATCTCTCTCTAGAGAGTTGGATTATGGTGACTATGGGATGGGGTAGGGGAGGGGGAGTGGGGGCGTGATGACCAGTTGGCTGGATGGCTGGTTTGTGATACAGAGTGATGCTAACAGTGGGAGTTCAATTCCTGCACCAGCTGAGGTTACCATATAAGATCTGTCTTCTCACTGTCGAGAGGACCTCACCTGAGACATGGTGACCCTCAGGTTAAACTCACCACGTCTCAGGTTCACTAATGTTGTTCACAGAAGGCAATCTGCCATCATTAGAGAGAGTGGGATTATGACGACTTTATTACCAACCTCGATAAGGATTGCAGATTACCTTCTGTGAAAAGCACTAATGAACCAAAAAGGTGTTTTTTTACCACAATCTGGTCATTTGATAGCCTCCACTCTTTCTAGATTTGTTCTAAATTTATTTAAAACTCTCCACCCGTATTGGTGGGATTTGAACTCATGTCCCAAGCCTTTAGATTTTAATGAAGTAAGGTAGCAGAACCATTCTGTTACCCTACTCTTAAAACATTCTATTTGATTAGATTCCCTACAGTGTGGAAACAGGCCCTTCAGCCCAACCAGTCCACACCGACCCTAGAGTAACCTACCCAGACCCATTTCCCTCTGACTAATGCACCTAACACTATGGACAATTTACCTGACCTGAACATCTTTGGATCATGGGAGGAAACCCGAGCACCCAGAGGAAACCCACACAGATACAGGAAGAATGTGCAAACTCCACACAGACAGTCGCCTGAGGCTGGAATCAACCCTGGGACCCTGGTGCTGTGAGGCAGCAATGCTAGCCACTGAGCCACCGTGCTGCCCTGTTAGCTTATGTGAACAGGCCACATACTGATATTTAATAACTGTAACTTGATACCTTGAGCTTTGTTTCTCTGTTCTGCTGAACAATTTACCTATTTTAAAACAATTTATATCAGCTTCCATGCGTTCATTAGAACTGGCAGTGAAATCTTTAATTCCAATTCTTTGCCGCTCCTTAACTATGCTGAAATTATCTCGTCTTCTTGGTAGCCAAGGTGAGATTAACAAATTAGAAATTTTACAGATTCAGGCAGCTGGAATTGTTGTGAAGAAAGATCATTATAGTTCTGTCAGATTAATGTTCATCAAATATGACTTTGACTGTATTACAAGTACAGAATCCAATTAACTGCATTTACTACCAAACTAATCATGTCATGGTCCCTTGTTCTTGACAGCACACAAAATAATGTAGAGATGCAGTAAAAGCTGGTTGTTGGGTTCAAAACAGGTAGCACAGTTCTTTAAAGTAGCAACTCTAGAATGGCTATTATTGAGGTAGTTACCTGGATTTATCATAAGGTGGTAGGGACACACTACGATTTTCAGTCATTTAATAATCTTATTGCCATTTCGTTGCATGCAAACATAATCATAGAATCATGGAATCATCCTGTACAGAAGAGACTCTTCTGCCCATTCAGTCTGTACTGCTAAAAATACACTAAATCCTCACAAGTCCCATGACTCAGCACTAGGCCCAAAGCCTTGAATGCTATGAAGCTTCAAGTGCTCATCCAACTACTTTTTGAAGGTTTTTCTGGGAGGTTTTTCAACCAGCTGTCCTCTCAGACAGTGCATTCCAGATTCTCACCGTCATTTGGGTGAAAAAGAAAGCCTTAAATCTCCTTTAAAACATCTGCCTTTCACCTGAAAATTGTGCCCCATTCTACTTCATCTTTCTGACAAGTGTGCAAAATGCACATGCACATATGTAATTAAGAATATAATTGTCTGTGTGTACATATTAATGTATACATGTGTGAACTGTGTTATTTATAAATGTGACATAGATATCTATACATCTAATGCATACATTTATACTGAGGTGTGTTTGGATGTATGTTGGTGTGTTTCCGTGTGGATATGCGCACGTGTATGCATGTCAGTATGTTTGTGTGAATGTGTCTGCATGCCTCTATGCATTGGCATGTTTTCCATCTGCCCTTTTTGTCATTCTTATTTTTGAACACTGTTCAGCTTTTGCTTTTTCTGAACAGTTCTGACAGCTTTTTGCAGAGTACTTCCAATATTTTCTATTTTTACACCTTATTTCCAGCAGCCACTTGATGCTTTTGAACCTACAGTTTCATTTGAATTGAAAAGGAAACAAACATATTCCAACTTTTGGAGGATGTTTGTAGCTTAAAAGTAAAACATTGGCAAGATATCTTGAAGAAAATATTGATGGTGACCTGCAGAATATTTTACATAAAAGAATACATCTTGACTCATTTTTAACAATTAAAGTTATCCCTCCATTTCAAAGTGGCAGTTGAGTTTTTAATAGATTAAGCAGAACAGCACTTGTGTGAATATTATTCTCCCATGTCTAACTTTTTGCTAACTCAGTACGCAAAGGTGATCAAACTCCATTGGAACTACCTCATTATTCAGTACAACATCAAACTCCCCACCTTTCTACAGCAAAGTCTTGCACAGTTCTGCCACTGGTCTGTCTGCTTCTAGGATCTCTCTGCTCTCACGGCTCCTTTTAACCCCTGTCCTACCACCCTTCAATCCCACACAGTTCTGCCACTGGTCTGTCTGTTTCTAGGATCTCTCTGCTCTCACGACTCCTTTTAACCCCTGTCCCACCCTTCAATCCCACACAGCTCTGCCACTGGTCTGTGTGCCTCTGCAGCTCCTTCACTCAATGGGTACAAGTTTGTTTGACACACAACATGTTGGTGTATTGGTAGATTCAGGAAGAAGCTATCACAGATTTTTCAGGCTTAGATTTGAAGAAAAATGAAATCAATCAAAGTCTCAGAGAAAGAGGTTGTTCCCTCTGATGTGAATACTGTCTAAAGGATGCGTTTGGGTAGCACACAGCGGTGGTTTGGCATTAAAAGGATTATATTTCAAAATCTTTCAGTTTGTGTGATAAGTAAACAATCTAGTTTAATCTATTTTATCTTAATTTCTTTTGCTTAACAAACTTGTTTTATTATTAAAGCAAAATCTGCAACATTGTGTGCTCATGTTTCAGTGATTGACCACCGAATTAAAATCAAAACAAAACAAAATAATGTCTATTAAGCAAGAGTTCAGCCTGAGATCTGACTTGCCCAATGATAACTGGTGAACTGAAGGAAATCTGTTTTCGTCAAGATATAGTACTGGTGAAACTGGTGTAATTACAGGTGAATGAATCCCCAGGGCTCCATAATCTACATAGCAGAATAGTTAAAGTAGTGGCCCTAGAAATAGTGGATTACTTCGGTGCTCATCCATAAAGATTCTAGGGTAGCTAATGTAACCCCATAAGAAAAGGAGGTAAAGTGCAAACAAGGGATTATAGACTGTTTAGCCTGACATTGAGAATGGGAAAAATACTACAGTCCATTATAAAAGAGTTAATAGATGAACACTTGGAAAACAGTGACAGGATCATATGGAGTCAGAAGTCATTCTTGATTAGTCTAATTGAATCTTTAGAGGATGTAACTAATAGAATTGATATAGGGAAGCCAATGGACTTTAGTTGATTTTTAAGGAAGCTTTTGATAAAGTCCCTAACAGGTAAACGTGTAAAATTAAAGCATGTGGGATTGATATGGATAGAGAACTGGTTAACAGATAGAAAACTCGTAGAAATGAAAAAGTCTTTTTCTGAGTGGTAGGCAGTGACTATTGAGGTATTGCAGGGATTAGTGCTGAGACCCCAGCTATTTACAACATACATTAATGATTTAGATGAGGGCACTAAATGTAATATCTCCAAGTTTGCAGATGACGCACAGCTGGAGTAAGGGATAAACTCCAAGGAGGATGCAGTGATGCTTCAGCATGAATTAGCCAAGTTAATTGAATGGGCAATGCATGTCGTATGATGTATGATGTGGGTAAATGGGAGTTTATCCATTTTGGTAGTAAAAACATTAAGGTAGAATTATTATCTGAATGGAAATAGATTAAGAAAAGGTACAGCAAGACCTGGGTGTCCTTTTACACTAGTTGCTGAAGGTAAATAGACAAGTGCAATAGGTGGTAGAGAGGGTAACTGGCATTTTGGCTTCATAGCTAGCGAATTAGAATATACCAACAGGGATGCCTTTTTAGGATGGGAAGCAATGGCCAACCAGTATTATCGTTAGACTATTAATCAAGAGACAATGCTCTCGGGAACCGGGTTAGAATCCAGCCACAGCAGATGGTAGAATTTGAATGCAATTAAAATCTGGGATTGAGAGTCTAATGATGACCATGAAACCATTGGAGAATTTCAGAACAACTCATTTGATTCACTAGGTCCTTACCTGGTCTGGCCTACATGTGACTTCAGACCCACAGCAATGTGATTGACTCTTAACTGTCTATTGTACACTTAGAGATGGACAATAAATTCTGGTCTAGCTGGTGAAGTGTACATCTTTGTGAATTAATTCAAAGCAAATTGTACAGGGCCTTGGTGAGGCCATACCTGGAGTATTATGTTCAGTTTTGGTCTCTGAGGAAGGGTGCTCTGGCAATGGAGGGAGTTTAAGAAAAGTTTAGCAGGCTGCATCATGGGATGGCAGGGCTGACATATGAAGAGAGATTGGATCAGTTAGGATTATATTCGCTAGAATTTAGTCGAATGAGGGGGAATCTCATAGAAATCGGAAAACATTTAACAGGAGTGGAGAGGATAATCACAGGAAGGATGTTGCTTTTTTTTCAGGCAAATCCCCTATTTATTTATTTTTTTTTTGTTTAACCCCCACACTACCACCTAAGTGTGGTAGTGCTTATTTTTTTCCCCAGCACCTTATGGTGCGTGTGTGTAGGTGTGAGACTCAGTGAAAGACACAAAGTGTACAAATCTTTATTCAAATTCCACCAGCAGGAAGACAGGAAAACACCCGGGTGGACAGTGACAAACACTGCCCTTCACATCAAAGGGCAGTGCTGTGTGATCAAAACAGTGAGGGGGAGGGTACGGATTAAATCAAAATAGAGTTGGAGGGAGAAATGATGCACTCCACTCCCTGCGACACCCACCTCTCCCTGAACAACTCTGGGGTGTTGGTTGACACCACGTGCTCCTTCTCCAAGGACATCCAGGCTCTAACGTAACCGCGGAAGAGGGACAGGCAGTCGGCCCTAATGACCCCCTCCACGGCCCGCTGCCTCGACCTGTTAATGGCCAGTTTGGGCCAGGCCCAGGAGCAGACCCACGAGGAGGTCTTCAGACCTGCTCTCCCTCCTCCGTAGCGGGTGCCCAAAGATCAGGAGCGTGGGACTGAAGTGCAACCAAAAGCAGAGGAGGAGGTTTTTAAGAAAATCAAAAAGGGAGTGCAAACGCCCACACCCAATATAAACGTGGTCCACGGACTCCACAGCGCCACAGAACAAGCAGTTGGGCTGGGAGTCCGTGAACCACTGCAACCTGCGGTTGCAGGGGATCACTGCGTGCAGCACCCTCCACCCCAGATCCCCGAGAGAAAGGGGGAGGACTCCCGCGTAGAGAGCCCTCCACTGGGGATCCCCACCGCCCGGTGGCAAATGGGCACGCCAAGGATGAGGGAGAAGAGGTGGACGGTGTGCAGCAGCAGTTTATACAGGGCCCTCCATTTTACATCTTTGAAGGAGACAAAATTAAAATTTCGGAGGTGGCTCAGGTTGTGGGGCACAGGCTCCCGCGGGAAGTACGGGACCTTGGGGCCAATGTGAAATTCCGTCCGGGCTGGGGTGAGCGCGGACGGGATCCCACTGCACACCTGAGCGTCCTCCAACTGGTGCACTACGTCAGGTCCGAGCACGTCCCCAACCCTGGTCACCCTCGCCGCCACGGCCCTCCCCTCCGACAGCCACTCGAACCCGCGAGTACGGAGGGGAAGGATGTTGCTAGTGACTGGGAAGTTCAGAACCAGTGGTCACAGTCTAAGGATAATGGTGTAAGCCAGTTAGGGCAGAGTTAAGGAAAAATTTCTTCACCCAGAGAGTGGGGAGCCTGTGGATTTCTCTACCACAAAAGGTGGTTGAGGCTAAAACGTTGTATGTTTTCAGGAAAGAATTAAGTACAGTATAGTTCTCAGGACTAAAGGGTTCGGATACTGAGTTGGATAAGTAAAACAAAAAGACAAAGAACTCTGTAGGCTGAAGATTAAAAATAAAAACAGAAATTGACGGAGAAACTCAGCAGGGTTGACACCATAGAATCCCTAAAGTGTGGAGGCAGGCCATTCAGTCCATCAAGCTCACACTGACCCTCTGACGAGGATCCCACCCTGACCCTGCATTTCCCATGGCTAATCCCCCTTGCCTTCACATCCCTGAACACTGTGGGTAATTTATCATGAGTCTAGATTAGAGTGGTGCTGGAAAAGTACACAGGTCAGGCAGCATCCGAGGAGCAGGAAAATCGACATTTAGGGCAAAAGCCCTTTATCAGTAATGAAGAGGGCCATCAGGAATTTTGCATGGCCAATCCACCTAAGCCGCACATCTTCAGACTGGGAGGAAACTGGAACACCCGGAGGAAACGCACGCAGACACGGGGAGAAAGTGCAAACTCCACACAGACAGAAGCCCAAAGCTGGAATTGAACCCAGGTCCCTGATGCTGTCAGGCTAACCACTGAGCCACCGTGTCACACCTAAGGAGAGAAAGCTGAATTAATGTTTCAGGTCAAGTGACGTTCCTTCTGCTCTCTGCTTTCTCTCCACAGATGCTGCCAGACTTGCTGAGTTTCTCCAGTGAGTTCTGTCTTTGTTGTTGAGTTGGATGATCATATTGGGCGGTGCAGCAGGCTCGAAGGGCTGAATGGTCTACTCCTGCTCCTGATTTTTATAAAGCTCTACATTTTTCCAACCGGCTCAGACTGCATTGATCCAGATGGCAACCTCAGAGCAGACTGGCTCAGTTTGGTGTCTTAGCCTCCAGCGCCAGTCCAGCCTCTGCACTAACTCATCCAACAGCATCTCCATGACCTTGCCTGCCCACGCCAGTCTTCTGTTTCCCCTTCCCTGCCACGTCACGGGCAAATATGAAGAATTCTGATGGGCTGCTCTGGACTAACTCTACATGTTTGGGTGTACAACAGCCTTTTAGAGATGGCCGTGGTGTTAGTTAAGTCAGTCCATTCCAGGATAAATCAGCAGTGGCGACTGGTAGAATGGATCTAGACTTGGAGAAGGGTAGCATCGTTAGGGTAATGTTGGTAATAAATAAGGCTAGTTTGGTGAGGTGCAATGAGAAAACTCGCTAGGCCCCACTGCAAGAAACCCTTTGTGAAACCTGACAGAAGTGACACTTAGTCAAAATAAAAATCTCCATTAAATTCAGGCCAAAGAGACCAAAACAGCACACAGTCTTCACGATGTGGTGTTACCAATACTCTGTTTAACTGGAGCATAACATCCTTCCTTTTAGCGATTTTTGAGAAGATTTATAGCTCAGGTTGATGATAAGTATGTAAGTTAACTCGCTGAGCTGGAAGGTTGGGTTTTAGACATTTTGTCACCATACTAGGTAACATCATCTGTGAGAGTCTCCTGTGAAGTGCTGGTAGTATATCCCACTTCTTTATTTATAGGTCTTGGTTTCTTAAGGTGGGTGATGTCTCTTCCAGTTCTTTTTTTTAAGGAAAGGTAGAAAGACATGATCCACTATCACTAGTTTTCATACATACAGATAAAGAAGGACACCATTTTGACTGGGATAACACACACATCCTAGGACAGGTGAAACAAAGACAAGCATGAGAATTCCTAGAAACACAACACTCTTACCAGAACTCCATCAATAAACACATCGATTTAGATCCCATCTACCTTCCCTTGAATAAAGAACCGGAAATGACATCACCCACCTTAAGAAACCAAGACCTATAAATAGAGGGGCGGGATACCAGAGACTCTCACTTTGATATTACCTAGTATGGTGACGAAATGTCTGAAAACAAACCTTCCAGCTCAGCGAGCTAACTTACATACGTATCTTTCCTTTTATGTAACAAAGAACCGCGGAAGCTGGAGCTGTAAACGCAATAGAAATTGCTGGAGAAACTCAGCAGATCTGCAAGCATCTGTGGAGAGAAAGCACTAATAAGTAATGCTTTTTTAAAAGATTTTTTCCCAAACATCTTCACTTGTTCCAATATTGTATATCATCTGCCAGGTTTCTGCTGGCTCACTATTTGTAACAGCCTGCAACTTTTTGTGACTTCTTCACAACGTGCTTTCCCACCTACCTTTGTGTCATTTGTACATTTTGCAGCTGTGCCCTCACTGACCTCTCACTGCCAATTCATCCAAGCCATTGATATAAATTGATCTAGTGACTCAAAACTAGGCAGCCATGAGGTGCTGTACACCATCGACTGCAGCAGAATTGAGCTCATTCGCAAATTGTAACCCCATGCCATGTCTTGCTCCCCTCTCGACCATTTGCCATCAGACTAGGAGACCAAACCAGGTTCAATGTAGAGTGCAGGAAGGCATAGCATGAGCAACATCAGGAATCCCTAAAATATGAGGTGTCAACCTGGTGAACATACAACGAGGTCAATTCACATGCAAAATAACAGATTGCTGAAACATCTTGGTTGTATCATCCATTTAATGTTCAGTTTGTGCTTGATAACATTTGCCTGTTGGTTCATGTTTGCCTCATGGTAATTTTGGATATTAGCACATAACCAATAAAGTGTACAGTAGATTTTTCTATTTTTCTGACTCCGTACCATGATTTTGTTTTGACTGATCAAAATAGTGAAATTCTATGGCTTTACTGTCTTAGTAACTAGGTAGGATTTCAAACTTTGTTCACTTTAAACAAAAGAATTGGGCTGCGCTACAGCCAGATTGTTGTATTAGTCTTACCTGGGATCCCCTGCAACCGCAGGAGGTGCAAGACTTGCGCCCACACCTCCCCCCGCACCTCCCTCCAAGGCCCCAAAGGAAACTTCCATATCCGCCACAGATTCAGCCGCACCTCCACACACATCATCTATTGCATCCTCTGCACCCGATGTGGTCTCCTCTATATTGGGGAGACAGGCCGTCTACTTGCGGAGCGTTTCAGAGAACACCTCTGGGACACCCGGACCAACCAACCCAACCACCCTGTGGCTCAACACTTCAACTCCCCCTCCCAGTCCACCAAGGATATGCAGGTCTTTGGACTCCTCCATCGCCAGACCACAACAACACGACGGTTGGAGG
>NC_057712.1:122107920-122119756 GCF_004010195.1 Chiloscyllium plagiosum
CAGCGCCCCTCCCCCAAGTCCCTCCTCCCTACCTTTCTCTTAGCCTGCTGGACAAACTTTCCTCATTCCTGAAGAAGGGCTTATGCCCGAAACGTCGATTCTCCTGCTCCCTGGATGCTGCCTGACCTGCTGCGCTTTTCCAGCAACACATTTTCAGCCCTTACCTGGGATCATAACAGGCAGGAGTGGGGGAGTCCAAATATAGAGGGTGGAGGTTTAAGGTGTGAGAGGAAAGGGTTTAAAGGGACCTAAGGGGCAACTTTTTCATGCAGAGGGTGGTACATGAATGGAATGAGCTGCCAGAGAAAATGGTGGAAGCTGGTACAATTACAACATTTAAAAGGTATCTGAATGGGCATATGAAGTTAAAAATCATCCAACAACAGGTTATAGTCCAACAGGTTTATTTACACTGTAATCTTTTGCTGTAATTTCTGTGTCTTATGATCTTATACTCCACAACCACCTGATGGAGGAGCAGCGCTCCGAAAGCTAGTGCTTCCAAATAAACCTGTTGGACCATAACTTGGTGTTGAGTGATTTTTAACTTTGTTGAGAGTGTGCTACTGGAAAAGCACAGCAGGTCAGGCAGCATCCAAGGAGCAGGAAAATCGATGTTTTGGGCTGGAGCCATTCATCAGCCCTTCATCACCCTGAAGGGCTACGGCCTGAAAGGTCGATTTTCCTGCTCCTCGGATGCTGCCTGACCTGCTGTGCTTTTCCAGCAACACACTCTCTAATCTGATCTCCACCATCTGCAGACCTCATTGTCCCCTGATTTTTAACTTTGTCCACCCCAGTCCAACACCAGCTGCTCCACATCATGGGCATAGAAAGAGGTTTAGAGGGATATGGACCAAATGTTGGCAAATGGGAATGAGATTAATTTCAAATATCTGGTCGGCATGGACGAGTTGGACCGAAAGGTCTGTTTCCATGCTGTACAACTCTACGACTCTATGACAGAGAAATTCTTTTTTGTTTATGGGTTGTATGAGTTGTTGGTTAGGACAGCCCATTTCTAACTGCCATGGAGATATTATCACTTCATTTAACGGTCAGCACTGATTGGGTATGTTAACTCTGATTTCTTTCCGTAGATGCTGCCAGAGCTGCTGAGCTTTTCCTGCAATTTCTGTTTTTAGCATTGATTGAAAGCAGATTACGTTGTGAAACTTGAAAGGATTCAGAAAAGATTTACAAGGATGTTGCCAGGGTTGGAGGATCTGAGCTATAGGGAAAGGCTGAACAGGCTGGGGCTGTTTTCCCTGGAGCGTCGGAGGCTGAGGGGTGACCTTATAGAGGTTTACAAAATTATGAGGGGCATGGATAGGATAAATAGGCAAAGCCTTTTCCCTGGGGTCAGGGAGTCCAGAACTAGAGGGCACAGGTTTAGGGTGAGAGGGGAAAGATATAAAAGAGACCTAAGGAGCAACTTTTTCACGCAGAGGGTGGTGCATGTATGGAATGAGCTGCCAGAGGATGTGGTGGAAGCTGGTACATTTGCAACACTTAAGAGGCATTTGGATGGGTATATGAATAGGAAGGGTTTGGAGGGATATGGGTCGGGTGCTGGCAGGTGGGACTAGATTTAGATTAGATTACATTACAGTTTGGAAACAGGCCCTTCGGCCCAACAAGTCCACACCGACCCGCCGAAGCGAAACCCATCCATACCCCTACATTTACCCCTTACCTAGCACTACAGGCAATTTAGCATGGCCAATTCACCTGACCCTGCACATCTTTGGACTGTGGGAGGAAACCGGAGCACCCGGAGGAAACCCACGCAGACACGGGGAGAACGTGCAAACTCCACACAGTCAGTCGCCTGAGGCAGGAATTGAACCCAGGTCTCAGGCGCTGTGAGGCAGCAGTGCTAACCACTGTGCCACCGTGCCGCCCACAAATTGGGATATCTGGTCGGCATGGACGAGTTGGACCGAAAGGTCTGTTTCCATGCTGTACAGCTCTATGACTCTATGGCTCTAATTACATATTTAAAGTAGAGAGTGTAGGACTGGGAAAGCACAGCAGGCCAAGCAGCATCTGAGGAGCAGGAGAATTGACGTTTCAGGTGTACCCCCCAATGCCTGAAAAGTTGAATCTCCTGCTCCTCGGATGCTGCCTGACCTGCTGTGTTTTTCCAGCACCACACTCTCGACTCTGATCTCCAGCATCTGCTGTCCTCACTTTCTCCGTTATATATTTAAAGCAAGGATCATTACATTGGAACTAGCTACTTTACAATTGTAACAATTACTTGAGGGAGATATGCTATGTTTTCAAATTGCAGATGATACAAAGTGGGAAAGTGAGCTGTGAACAGGAACAGGGATGCTGTGAGGAGGTTAATTGAGTGGGCATGAACATGACAGATGAAATGCAATAAGTGAAAAGTGTGAAATTCTTTATCTTGGAACGAAAATGAGAAAAACAGAGTATTTTTCAGCAGAATGCATTTGAAATGCTGAGAGACTGAGAAATATTGGTACATGGATGTACATAGGGTTAATGTAGAGGTACAGTGAGTAATTGGGAAAGCACGAGGTGTATTGGCATTATGAGAAAGGGATTGGACTAAAGCATCCTTAGCACAATATTGTGACCACACCTGGAAAATGGTGTTCAGCCTTGGTTTCTTTATGAAGACTATGAGAACTGCAATCAGGAGTAGGCAATTCAGCCCCTTCAACCTCATCCTCTGATTTCATCTCGGCCTTAATTCCACTTTCCTACTCACTCTCTATCACCCTTCAATATATTACTGAATAAAAATCTCTATCTCCTCTTTAAATTTACTCCATGTCCCGGCATTCACCACACTGTGGGGTAGTGAATTCCACAGAGCCATGACCCTTTGAGAGAAGTAATTTCTCCTCATATCCGTTTTAAATCTGCAATCCATTGTCCTAAAGTGCTGCTTAATGATATTCTTTTTTCTGGATGCTTCCATCGGTTTCCAATATATTTCCCACACAAAGACATAGTCATCTCTGACAATGGATCACGATTTGTCAATGACTAGCTCCAATCCATAGCAGCCTCATATTGATCCCTACACATTTCAAGTTCAGCAAGACAATGGTGAGGCTGAGAGTAGAGTGCCTACTATGACAATCTCCTGAGAAAGAATGGAACTGTTTTAGTTAGCTCTACTCAGCTATTGCTCTACATCAGTACAGGACAGTTCACTCCTTGCCAACTCATAGTGGGTTGTAGGCTGCAGAACCAAATTCCCTCCCTTTCTCGTGCACATTCTCTCTGCGTCTGCGTGGGTTTTCTTTGGTCGCTCCCAGAGAGGTGTAGTGACTTCAGAATGTCAGGATGAACTTATTGGGTTGAATAGCCTGCTTCCACGCTGTAGGGATTCCACGATTCTATGAACATGGCAGATCATCCTACCCTATTCCTGGTTACCCTCATACTCTTTGAATCTTTCGCCCTCAGAACTATATCTAATGCCTTCTTGAAAAAAAATGTTTTGACCTCAACTGTTTACTGAGGAAAAGAATTGCTCAGGCTAATCACTCTCTGGGTGAAGAAATTTCTCCAAATCTTTATCCTAACTAGCTAACCCTGTATCCTCAGACTGTGGCCCCGGTTCTGAATTCCATCCTCTGTTAATTTGTCCAGAGGATGGAATTCAGAACAGGGGCCACTGTCCTAACGATATAGGGTTGGCTAGTTAGGACTAGCTTGACCAGTCCTGTCAGAGTTTTACAGGTTTCAATGCAATCACCACCTTATTCTTCTAATGATTTGGAGATGCTGGTGCTGGACTGGGGCGTACAAAGTTAAAAATCACACATCAGGTTATAGCCCAACATGTTTATTTGGAAGCACTAGCTTTTGGAGCGCTACTCCTTCATCAGGTGGGTTTATTTTAGATTACTTACAGTGTGGAACCAGGCCCTTCAGCCCAACAAATCCACACCGACCCGCCGAAGCGCAACCCACCCAGACCCATACCTCTTCACCTAACACTATGGGCAATTTAGAATGGCCAATTCACCTAACCTGCACATTTTTGGACTCTGGGAGGAAACCCATGCAGACATGGGGAGAATGTGCAAACTCCAAACAGACAGTCGCCTGAGTCAGGAATTGAACCCGGGTCTCTGGCGCTGTGAGGCAGCAGTACTAACCACTGTGCTCCCGTGCCGCCCACTAATCTAATCTTCATCAGGTAGTTGTAGAGAATAAGATTTTAAGACACAGAATTTATAACAAAGGTTTATAGATACACAGACCTCTCATATGCTCACACATACAGTCCCACACACACCCTCTCACAGACTTATACCCCTTTACACTCACACTCACACATTTACACACACTCTCTCATAGACACTCAGAACACCCCTCACCACCCACCACACACACACGCACATGCACACGTGGGGTGAATTTGTACTTGCAGAATGACATTTTACTTTGCTCAAAAACTGCATGAATCCATGTAAGATTCTGTAAATTCATTTTTTAGATTAGAATCAGTCTGACCATTGTGGCACAGACAGCCTCACACAGGGAAACTCACACCTTCAATGCATCATCTGTGTCGACATGACACCAATTATTAAAGTTCACTTGAGAATGTAACTTTTAAAAAAAGTTTTGCGATTTACATATAAAAGAACTAAAGCCAACATGTCCATTCTAAAAGACGAGAGACTAAACAAACAATCCAGGTCTTTTTCAATATATAATTTCAGTTACATCACACTGTAAAGTTTTGCTATAAGTTCTGTGCCTTACGATCTTATACTCGACAACCACCTGATGAAGGAGTAGCTCTCTGAAAGTTAGTGCTTCCAATTAAACCTGTAGGACTATAACCTGGTCTTGCATCATTCTTCTAAGCTCTAGTGAAACTGCAACAACACAGTCTCTAACAACTGAGATAAGGGCTGACCGCTCCTCAGAGATGCAGTTTTACAGTTATAGAAATCATCATAGAACCCCTACAGTGTGGAAACAGGCCATTTTGGCCCAACAAGTCAGCACAAGCCCTCTGAAGAGGGTCCTGCCCAAACCCATTCTCCTACCCTATTGCTCTACGTTACCCATGACTAATGCACCTAACCTGCACATCTTTCAATGCAGACATGGGGAGAATGTGCAAACTCCACATAGACAGTCACCCGAGGTTGGGATTGAACCTGGATCCCTAGCACTGTAAGACAGCAGTGTCAACCACTGAGCCACCAAGCCACCTTGTATTGACAATTATCCTGTCCTATTCCTCCAGTTACCGTGACATCCCCAAAAAAAGACTACACATTCAGGGAGATTAGGGTACTCACTTTGCAGATCTCTATACAGTTATGGAGAGGAAGGTGTGAAAGATGTTCAAATACTGTAAGTATTCAGGAGATGAGCAGCAAAGATTGTTTAAGAATAGCTACTGACCATGTAAATAAGGTCATAGAACAGACATATACAATAGGAAGAGTATCAATAAGCTGGAAAAGGTTCAGAAATAATTTACCAGGATATTGCCGGCGTTGGAGGGTTTGAGTTATAGGAAGAGGCTAGATAGACTGAGATATTTTTCACTGGAGTGTAGGAGATTGAGGGGTGATCTTATCAAGGTTTCTAAAATCGAAAGAGGTATAGATAAGTTGAATGGCAGCTATCTATTCCCTCGGGGGAGTTCAACACTAGGGGGCATATTTTTAAGGTGAGAGGAGAAATATTTAAGAAGGACATGAGGGGCAACTTTTTTAGATGGAGAGTAGTTTGTGTGTGGAATGAAATTCCAGAGGAAGTGATGGATACGGGTACAGATACAACATTTAAAAGACATTTGGATAAGTACATGAATAAGGAAGATTTGGAGGGAAATACATCAAGGTGGGACTAGTTTAGTTTGGGATTATGGTTGGCATGGACTGGTTGGACCAAAGGGTTTGTTTCCATGCTGTATGATCCTATGACTCTAATTTCTCTTTTTCTTGCACTGATTAACTTGTGAAGAAGGATTACTGGACCTGAAACATTAACTCTGCTTGTTCTCCATGGATGCTGCCAGACCTGCTGATGTTTTCCCAGCAATTTCTGATTATGTTTCTGATTTCCAACATCCAAAATTCTTTGAGTTTCTTTTATTAACACCTAATTTGCATATCTACCTATCCTAAATGACTATTAGCATATCCTTTGTCTTTTGATCTCAGCATCTTTGTGACCTACTCCCCTCATTCCTTCTCTCCCTTTGTCAACAGCACACACAAAAAATTCCACCTTCTTTCAGTTCTAAAGAACAGTCAAACAGAGCTTGAAATGTTAACTCATTTTCTCTCTTCACAGATGCTGCCAGACCTGCTGAGATTCTCCAGCACTTCCTGCTATTTTTATTACAGATTCCCAGTATCCACAGCATTTTGCTTTTATTGGAGTCACAGTTACTGCTGAATCTCTAAATCAGATTATACAAGTTAGGGGAAATGATCAAGTAAAAATAATATTACCGCAAAGAGAGAGAGAGAGAAAGAAACTGATTGAAATGCAAATAGAAGACATTTATTAAAAATGAAAGTGTAAGACGGAGGACAGAGAACAACTCTGAATGAAGCTACGTAAAAGCAGCAAGCTTTTACAATTCTCCTGCTTTTGACATACAACACTGATAAAAATCTGACCTAGCAACAATAGAAATGTGGAAGGCTGACAGATCAGAGGTAATCAAGTATATGTTCTTGTTTAAATGTGACCTCTAGATATCCTTAGGCTTTGAGTTCACTGCTTCTCTGTGAATGGTTAAAATATAAAAAAATACACCACAGTTTACATCTGGATGAGGAACTATTACCACAGAGACTGAATGAATAGATAAAGAAACGTATATTCACCAGAATGGTGACATACATTTGAATGCCAGGGGAGTTGTCTGGATTTACAATTGCATCCATTTCAAATTCCAGTGTTGTTTCTCATCCATTTCAGTTAAATCTCATTACTGACCCTTACACAGACCGAAGGAGTGGGCCATTCAGCCCATTGAGTCTGCTTTGCTATTCAATATGGTTGTGGCTGATCAACCATGACGGGATTGCACTGGTGGGGGCATAAAGGAGATTAATCAGGATGTTGCATGGAAAGGAGCAGTTCAGCATGAATTGAGGATGAATCAGTTCAAGCTCTATTGCTTGGGGCAGAGAATGTTGAAGGGGAATCTGACAGAGGTATAGAAGGTTATGCGGGGCATGGGCAGGGTGAATCGAAGTCAGCCATTCCCCTTAATTGAAGGAAGTTTAGAGGGGATTTGAGAAAAACCTGTTCACACAGAGGGTGGTGAGTGACTGGAAAAGGCACTGTCTGGGAAAGTAGTTGAGGAAAGAAATCTCACAATCTTTATAAAAGTATTTGGATGGCCATTTGAAGTGTCATAACATGCAAGGCTATGAGCAAAGTGTAAAAAAAAGGACTGGATTTTAGTTGTGTCCTTTTGACAGTACAGGCTTGATGGGCTGAAAGGCCTCTTCTGTAATGTTTGATTCTATGAGCCAGCTCAGGACTTTGTTGCTGCTTTCTCTCCATATCCTTAGACTCCTTTAGCCCAAGGATCATATTTGTCTTCTTTCAATAGATCGGACTGACTGCAGAATTTAATACAAAAACATTTTGTATTTTAACTGATGTGCCATGTCCATAGCTCTTTAATATTCACAGTTATTTATTCAATTTCATTGAAGGGAAATCTCACCTTCAGACTCACAAATGAGGACTGATAACTCGGTCAACTATAAGAAAGCAGCACTGATTAACTCAGTCAAGTGGCTCGAATTGAGGTACTTGTTTTACTGTATTCATCCCCGTTCAATTTTAACTCCTGCCTCACCTCTGGAATTCAGCTCTTTTGTTCATGTTTGAGCCAAGGCTGTCTTGAGGTCAGGAGCTGAGTGGCCCTGACGGAATCCAAACTGGGCATCACTGAGCAGGTGATTGCTGAGCAGGTGCTGCTTGATAGCGCTGTTGATGACACCTTCCATCACTTTACTGATGATTGAGAGTAGACTAACTAACGGGGTGAAAATTGGCTGGGTTGGATTTGTCCTGCTTTTTGGCTGCAGGACATACCTGGGCAATTTTCCAAATTGTTGGGTAGATGTCAGTTTTGTAACGTACTGGAATAGCTTAGATAGGGAAGCAGCAAGTTTCGAAGCACAAGTGTTCAGCACTATTGCTGGAATGTGTATACTCTGTCCACTTGCTCCCAATATTCCAGGTAGCAACCAAATCATACCTTTTGGCCCATTGAGTCCCGCAGAAGAGCATCCCACCCAGACCCAAACCTCTACCCCTGCATTTCACATGGCCAAGCCACCTAGCCAGCACATCTTTGGACAGCGGGAAGACACCAGAATACCCAGAGGAGCCTCACACAGATGTGGGGAGAACATACAAGCTCCAGTCAGACCTGAGGATGGAATTGAACCCAGGTCCCTAGCATCGTGAGGCGGCAGTGCTAACCACTGAGCCATCATGCCGCCTCAAACAGGAAGGGGTGGGCAGCAGAATTTACTCTTCTTGTCAGGCTTTTCCTTATTCTATGACAAGCTCTAGTGTAGTGCCCCAGTTGATGGTAAATAGTGAATGTGATACCCCTTCTTTGCACAGAGTTGAACAGATGTTTAAAAATTTAATTCTTATCCTTCGGAATCTCCCTAAAATGTCGAACAAAAATTGACTGACAATCTCCATCACAGTTTTCCATAACTCTGGTTTTCACAATCAAACGTTTTAGCCAATGCTCACACATGTACAAAAGCCATCGGTTCATTGAGGAATTACTCAATATGTATTCACCCACTGCCAAAGATGATTGCTTCCCAGCTGCTGCCATATCCCATCTCTGACTCTACTGTTCATTTTGGAGGGGATCAAGTCTGTTCCCAAATATGAACAGACGACATGTAGCAATTTTCTGAAATTAATCATAGAGCTGGAGAGCTGAAACATAAAGAGAAATTGCTGGTGAAACTCATTACCACTGGCAGCATCTGTGGGGAGAAAGCAGAATAAAAGTTTGAATCCAGTGACTGTTCAAGACAGTGAGCAGTTTGGGAAAATGGCATTTGTGCAAAAGCCAAAGTTGGTGGGGGACAGGAAGGGAAGGGGAAGTTTCGTGTTAATTTATTAAGTGTTTTAGAATTAGAATCTCTGCAGTGTGGAAACAGGCCATTTGGCCCAACAAGTCCACATGGACTCTCCGAAGAGTAACCGCTTCCAGACCCCTATCCTAGTACTGTATATTTTTCCTGACTACTGGACCTAGCCTACACATCCCTGAACACTATGGGCAATTTTGCACAGCCAATTCACCTAACCCACTCATCTTTGGATTGTGGGAGGAAACCGGAACATCCAGAGGCAACCCACGCAGACACAGGGAGAATGTGCAAACTCCACACAGACAGTCACTCAAGGCTGGAATCAAACCCAGGCCCCTTATGCTGTGAGGCAGCAATGCTAACCACTAAGCCACCATGCCAAGTTTGTTAAGAAGCAGCAACTTAGATCCAATACATGAGAATCATTGAATCCCTACGGTGTGGAAAGAAGCCCATCAAGTCTGCACAAACCCTCCGAAGGGCATCCCACTCAGTCCTCTCTCTAACTCCTAATCCCTCTAAACCCTCTCAGCCAATGACCATGAGCAGCTCCTCATGACACAAGGATGACTATTGTCCTCATTTCCAACTCTTCGATATGCGCTACTGGTATTTACCTGTGCTATGTGACAACAAAATTACAACATTTAAAAGATGTTTGGACATGAATAGGAGAAGTTTAGAGAGATGTGGGAAAAATGCAGGTAAATGGGACTAGTTTAATTTGGGAAACCTGGTCGAGTTGGACTGAAGGGTTTGGTTCCACGCTTTTTGACTCTATAACTATCAGTTTTCATTCCTTCTAAGAAGAAAAGCATCTTACATTTTAAAACAATGAATCAATGATAGGGTAGTGTGGCACCTGATAAATCTTTGATGTGAATCTCATGATCTCCGTGATCCTAACAATATTCCATCTGTTTTCATACGCTAGAAACTTGTTTATATTTGCAGAAGGCTAGTTACTGCTGTAACATTCAGGCTACACATTGACAGCACTGCACTAGTTAAGTTTGCTCATGACAAATCCCCACACTCACTTGAATTGTCCTTGGCTCTTACGATTGGCATTTGTAAAAATAAAATCACTCGTGAGATTTGGGAACCTAGATGGGCACAGTATTTACCTGCACATTTGTAGTTACCCTCGAGATGGTGGTGGTAAGCTACCTACTTGATTTACTGCAGTCCATACAGTATAGGTGGACCCACAATGGCAGCTGGATTTGTTCCTTCTTTGAGACTATTTAGGTGGTTGGTACAACTGAATGGTTTCCTGTATCATTTCTGAGAGTCAACCACTTTTCTGTGGATCTTGAGTCATGAATTGGTCGGGCTAGGTAAGGAAGGCAGGTTTCCCTTCCTGGAAGGACATCAGTGAACTGAATAGATTTTGAATGACAATCGTTAGACTTTTAATTTCAGAATTTTATTGAATCCAAATTCCACATGATGGAATTCAAGCCAGATCACTACATGGGTTTCTGAGTTACTAGTTCAGCAATGATACCACTATACCATCACTTTCTCTTGAAATGATAATTTCTAAGAGATGCCTAATACAGGTAGACCTTTTGTAACTTGATTGTTGCATTCTTGTGCAACCCCGCATTATAGAAAACATGCACTATGGAAACAGTGATTAAAGTGTTGGTGATATAATCACGTTACAGCCAACATGTTTTAAACATTTGCACTTTAGAAACAGTGTCCACAATTTTTCAACCGTCTTACACCGAATTTGCGTTAACAAAACATGCGTTATAGCAGAAAGACCTTTCGATCAGAAAGCCAATGAATAATGTAAATCATTTGGACAGGGTACAGCAATACAATGCTTGGGATAATGGAGGAGCAAATCCGGAATTGTGAGTTCAGAATTTTTATGGAATCAGTAAATCAAAGCAAGTTACCACAAGAAGGAGGCCATCCAGCCCATTGTGGCCGTACTAACATTTTGGAAAAGCAGTCACATTAAACTGCACATCCTGGCTTTTGGTCTGTCAGTCGGTTAATTCCCTTATCCAGCTTCCTTTTCGCACTCCAGAACTCAACAATTGCCTGTGGGTAGAAATTTCACTCCCCTTTCCCTCAAGATCTGACTGATTCCATGTGACCTCTGACTATTGAGGAAGAGGAAATAATTGCTTTTGGTCCCAGATTCTTCAGATTCAAAGAAATGATCATGAAGCCTGTTGGATTTTTATGAAATGCAGGCAGCCATGTGACTCCAATTCAGCCATCTTAAAGGTAGTGAAAGTGACTCAATGACACAAATAAGTTGCTAATTTCAAGATAATTCATTGCTGGCACCTTCTGAAAGCAGTCAGGAATGGGAATAAAGAACAACTTGTCAGAGTTGCTCATCGCACAAGAAAAAAAGATAAAGAAACAAAAGCTAGAGTGATAGAATCATAGAGATGTACAGCATGGAAATAGGCTCTTCGGTCCAACCCGTACATGCCGACCAGATATCCCAACCCAATCTAGTCCCACCTGCCAGCACCCGACCCATATCACTCCAAACCCTTCCTATTCATATACCCATCCAAATGCCTTTTAGATGTTGCAATTGTACCAGCCTCCACCACTTCCTCTGGCAGCTCATTCCATACCCGTACCACCCTCTGTGTGACCCTTAGGTCTCTTTTATATCTTTCTCCTCTCACCCTAAACCTATGCCCTCTAGTTCTGGACTCCCCGACCCCAGGGAAAAG
>NC_057712.1:122122423-122132432 GCF_004010195.1 Chiloscyllium plagiosum
CTCAACTGTACCAGGTCTCGGATTATCTCTTCCCTCACTATCTCCCTGGGTTCCAACCCCCCCCCCACCTTACTAGCTTAAATCCTCCCGAACAGCTCTAGCAAATTTCCCTGCCAGTATATTATTCCCCTTTCCAATTTAGGTGCAATCCGTCCTTCTTGTACAGGTCACTTCTACGCCAAAATAGATTCCAATGATCCAAAAATGTGAATCCTTCTCCCAAACAACAGCTCCTCAGCCATGAATTCATCTGCTCTATCCTCCTAATACTGCACTCACTACTTTGTAGCACTGGGAGTCATCCAGATATTACTACTCTCAAGGCAGTTTCTACATTTTGCAACATTTTTGCCACCTCGACATCAAATCACATTGGATGCAAATATTGTGAAAGTTCCCAGCATTCATGGGATTGGGAGGTGCCAGATTAGATTGCATTATGCTCCCCAGTGATAAATAATGAGAAGAGAGTTTGCAGTGTTTCAAAATGTTTTCCTCTTAGCACCCGGCATTACACAGCAATGGGTCACATGGCAATGAACACAGACATAGGAGCAGCAGTGATTTTGGTGACATTTTAATGCCTTCTTATCTCTCAAATGAGGATGCATTCTCTGTGGAATTTTATGAGATGTGTCCTGCAACAGAACCATCTGTACCAATGAAACAGTGAGGGGAGGGATTGCACTGCGCCAAAGCCTATAATTATGGATTAGGACCTGTGGTTATGAATACAATAGCTTCTCAAGGTTGTGGATGTCTTAGTTAGAATCTAGACTTCCCCTCGTTACACTGTGAGAAATGAAGTGTTGATTTAAACACATGGCCCTTTCCTTTTTGTCTCCAGCAGTGGAACAAGACTGGGGGAGGAAAGTTAAAACTGGAATGTTTATAGCTGTGTACAGTGACACCACCAGTCCCTGTAGGAATGAAGATGATTGCCTTGTCAACCATGCCTGGAACAATCATTGCTGGAAGTGACTGGGATTGATTTTAGTTACAATTTATATCATGTAACTATTCTCCACTCAATACATTTCACTGAAGAAATGATCCTGCTTCTGGGAGGAGTCTCTCTCTGCTTTGTTTTTGGCTGAGGTTCTGTTTTCTGTGGACACACTGTTTAAATAGGCTCTTTGCTGAGTTAATAGACTTCTATACAATAAAGTGGCACTTTTTAAGTTAAAATTAAATAGAACAAGTTGCTTGCATGCCATGTCGTCCATGCACCGCAGGAGCCTGTTCGATCCATCAAGTCCTTGCTGTATGTCACGCTCTGCTTCCAAAGCAGTAGATGGTACCTACTTTAACAGATATTGTTTATTTCATGGAAATATAGAAGAAATGAGCAGGATAGGCCATGTAATCCCTTGAGGCTGTTCTGCTTTTGAATATGATCATGGCTGTTCATCAAGTTTAATAACCTAATCCTGCTCTCCCCACCAAACTATTAAGCCCTTTAGACACAAGAGCTTTATTTACCTCCTTCTTAAACACATAATGATTTGTCCTCAGTCATTTTTTAATGCTAGTGAATACCACAGGCTCACCACTTCTGGGTGAAGAAATTTCTCCTCATCTCATTCCTAAAAGGTTCACCCTTATCCTTAAACTGCGACCCACCCCCGGCTCTGGACTCCTCCACCATCGGAACATCCTTCCTGCATCTAACCTGCTTTAGTCCTGTTAGAATTTTATATATTTCTATGAAATCCTACCTCGCACTTTGAAACTCCATGAACACAATCGTAACCGACTCAATTTGTCTTCATATGTCAGACTTGGAATCTATTTGGCAAATCTTTGCTGCAGTCCTTTGATAGCTAACACATCCTTCCTCAGATAAGGAATCCAATATTGCACATAATATTCCAGGCCTGGCTTCATCAAAGTCCTGTATAATTGCAGCAAGACATCTTTGAGCCTGTACTTGAATCCTCTCACTATGAAGGCCAACACATAGTTTGCCTTCCTTCCTGCCTGCTGCAGCTGAGATGTTATTCCCAGTGACTAGTGCATGGGGACTCTCAGGTCTTATTGAACATTCTGCTCTCTCAATTTAGTGCCATTCAAATGATAATCTACCTTCCTATTTTTGCAACTGAAGTCGATAACGTCTCACTTATTCACATTATACTGCATCTGCCATATATTTGCCTGCTCACTCAGCCTTTCCAAATCTCACTGTAACATAGAACATAGAATGTGACAGCACAGTACAGGCCCTTTAGCCCTTGATGTTGCGCAGACCTGTGAAAATAACCTGATGCCCATCTAACTTACACCATTCCATTATTATCCACATGTATGTCCAATGCCCATCTAAATGCCCTTAATGTCGGCGACATCTCAGTATCCTCCTCACAGCTCACCCTTCCACTCAGTTTTGGGTCATCTGCATATTTTGAGATATTACATTTAGTTGTTTCATCTAATTCATTCATATAAATTGTGAATAGCTGCGGTCCTGGTACCTATCCCCGCGGTACCCCACTAGTCAATATCTGCCAATCAGAAAAAGAACCATTTATTCTGAGTCTTTGTTTTCTGCCTGCTAACCAATTTTCTATCTACCTCAAGACACTACCACATACCCATGTGCCTTCATTTTACACATTATGCTCTAACATCTGACTTTGTCAACTTTCTGAAAGCCTAAATAAAACCATATCCACTAGCTCCCCTGATCAAATCTACCAGTTCCATCCTTGAAGAATTCCAATAGATTTGTCAAGGAAAGATTTGTAAATCCATGCTGACTGTGTCCAATTCTCCCATTATTTCTAAGTTTTTTGCTATAAAATCCTTGATAATGGACTCCAATAATGCCAGACTCACTAGTCTATAGTTCCCTGTTTTCTCTCTACTTCCCTTCTTAAATAATCTGATAACATTAGCTACCCTCCCCATCTGTAGGAACTGTTCCAGAGTTAAGAATTTTGGAAGATGACCATGACCACCAATGCATCCACAATCTCTATGGTTACTTGCCTAAATACTTTGGGATGTACATTATCAGGCCCTAGGGATTTATTGGCTTTCAATCCCATTAATTACGCTGACACTGTTTCTCTATGAAAACAGATTTTTCAGTTCCTCACTTTTAGTAAATGCTGTGTTCCCTCATCATTTTTGGCACTTTATTTGTGCTGTCCATTGTAAAGACAGAAACAATGTATGAACTGAGTTCATCAGGCATTTCTTATTTTTATGTTATAAATTCCACCCCCCGATCTAACTGTTCAGGACCTACATTCTTTTTCAACTGTTTTCACTTTACTTATCTAAAAAAACTTTTACAATCAATTATGTCTACAGGAATAGTGCCAGAAGACTGGAGGAAAGCAAATGTTGTTCCCTTGTTCAAGAAGAAGAGCAGAGACAACTCTTCTAACTATAGATCAGTGAGCCTTACTTCGGTTGTGGGTAAAGTGTTGGAGATACCAAAAGATAAAAGATAGGATTTATAATCATCTAGAGAGGAATAAGTTGACTAGGGATATTCAACATTGTTTTGTGAAGGGTAAGTTGAGACTGACAAGCCTTGAGTTCTTTGAGATGGTGACCAAACAGGTGGATGAGGTTAAAGTGGTTGATGTGGTGTATATGGATTTCAGTAAGGTGTTTGACAATGTTCCCCATGGTAGGCTATTGAACAAAATACAGAGTTTCGGGATTGAGGGTGATTTAGCAGTTTGGATCAGAAATTGGCTAGCTGAAAGAAGACAGAGGGTGGTGGTTGATGGGAAATGTTCATCCTGGAGTTCACTTACTAGTGGTGTACCACAAGGATCTGTTTTGAAGCCACTGCTGATTGTTATTTTTATAAATGACCTGGATGAGAGCATAGAAGGATAGGTTAGTAAATTTGTGGATGGCACTAAGGTGGATGGTGCTGAAGAACATTGCAGGTTACAGAGGGACATAGATAAGCTGCAGAGCTGGGCTGAGAGGTGGCAAATGGAGTTTAATGCGGAAAAGTGTGAAGTCATTCACTTTGGAAGGAGGATCAGAGATACAGAGTACTGGGCTAATGGTAAAATTCTTGGTAGTGTAGCTGAGCAGAGAGATCTCGGTGTCCAGATACATAGATTCCTGAAAGTTGCCACCCAGGTTTATAGGGTTGCTAAGAAGGTGTGTTAGCTTTTATTGGTAGAGGGATTGAGTTTCAGAGCCATGAGGTCATGTTGCAATTGTGCAAAACTCTGGTGTGGCCACACTTGGAGTATTGCGTACAGTTCCGTCTTTGCATTATAGGAAGGATGCGGAAGCTTTGGAAAGGCTTCAGAGGAGATTTACTACGATGTTGCCTGGTATAGAGGAACGGTCTTATCAGGAAAGGCTGAGGGACTTGAGGCTGTTTTTGTTTGAGAGGTGACTTACTTGAGACTCGATTAGATTCCCTATAGTGTGGAAACATGCCCTTCAGCCCAAGTCCACACCAACCCTCCGAAGAGTAACTCACCCAGACCATTTCCCTCTGACCGAATACTATGGGACAATTTAGCATGCCCAATACACCTGACTTGCACATCTTTGGACTGTGGGAGGAAACCCACGCAGACAAGGGGAGAATGTGCAAACTCCACACAGGCAGTCGCCCAAGGCTGGAATCGAACCTGGGACCCTGGTGCTGTGAGGCAGCAGTGCTAACCACTGTGCCATCATGCTGCCTCTTAAAACATAGGCAGCAGGATTCAAACCTGCATAGGGGAAATCCAATTGATTTCTCATCCATCACCTTAACCTCTCGGCCATGACTACACAACATATAAGATAATCTGAGGGTTAGTTAGGGTGAACAGTGAGAGCCTTTTACCTTGGATGGTGATGGCTAGCATGAGGGGACATAGCTTTAAATTGAGGGGTGATAGATATAGGACAGATGTCAGAGGTAGGTTTGTTACTCAGAGAGTAAAAGGGGAATGGAATGCACTGTCGGCAACAGTTGTAGTCTCGCTGCCTTTAAGGGCATTTAAATGGTCATTGGATAAACATTTGGATGAAAATAGAATAGTGTAGGATAGATGGGTTTCAGATTGGTTCCACAGGTCGGCGCAACATCGAGGGCCAAAGGGCCTGTACTGTGCTGTAACGTTCTATGTTCCATGTTCCATATTTCTTGCAAACTTACCCTCAGATTCTATTTTCCCCTTCATAATGAATTCCTTGTGTCCACCTTTGCTGACTTCTGAACTGTTTCCAATCCTCAGGCATTCAACAAGATTCCTCATGCCAGACTGGTTAGCAAGGTTAGATCCAGTGGAATACAGAGATACAGAATGGCTTTCTTTTACTTTGGCCTTGTTTGATAGTGGTCTTTGACTCTTCTGACTATCACTTCTCTTATTCTGCTTTCTGTCTTTTATTTCAGAAAACTACTCCAGCAAATACTCCCTGACGGATTGGTCCTAGTCCTGCCCAGGTATAATTCATTCAGTGTGAACTGGTCCCAATTTCCCAGGAATCTGAAACTGTTCCCTTCTCACCATCTCTTTAGCCACTTGTTCATGCAATAAATTCTACTCTGACTAGCCTGTGGTACTGGTAGTAATCCTGAGATCACTACTTTTGAAGTCCTATATTTCAGCTTGCTTCCTAACTCCCTATATTCGGCTTTTAGAACCTCATACCTTGTTTTTTCCTATGTCATTGGTATCAATATGTACCACGATCCCTGGGGGTTCACCCTCCCCCTCCAGGATGTCCTGTAGCTGCCCTGGGACGTCCTTGACCCTCGCATCGAGGAGGCAACGTACCATCGTAGATTCTCATTTGCGGCCACAGAAATCTATTCTCCTTACAATTGAATCTCTGACTTAGCATTTCTGATCTTATTACTCTTCCCTTATGAAGCAGAGCTGGCTGTGGGGGCAATAGATTTGGCTGTTGCTACATTCTACTGAGACACTATTCCCCTTATTTCAGTCACTATTTGAAAACAATCCACTTCTTTACTTTTCCTGTTCTGGCAGATACTTGCCATCTCGCCACGTTGTATTCTACGCTCTCACTTGCTGACCCAACCCACACCTATCCTTCTGCAGCCTCTTTATACAAACCCCTTATTTTACCGTCTCACTTTGTATTGTCAGCAAACATGAATGATTCATTGTCAGTCTGCTTGTACGGTATACATCAAACATTAACATAGATTGTAAATAAATGAGGCCAAAATACTGATCTTTGCAGTAATCAGTCAGTTATAGCTTGCCAACAGGAAAAATGTCTCACTTATTTCTATTTTTTGTTTTCTGCCTATTAATTGTTGTGTTATGTCTAGTTCTCTATACCTTTAAGAGGCATTCTCATGTCATCACTGTATTGAAGCTTTAATCTAAAGCTTTAAATGTTTAATGTGCCATTTTACCCCTGGGAATCACTCGATGCAAAACAATATTGAAAGCTGCGGCTCTGTTATAATCTAATAGTTTAATGTTTGACACTTATGTGCCTGTGAATAACATTTGTAAACATCTGCTTGATACTTAATAGCACAGTATCCATTTCCAATTTCTTATGTCATGAGAAAATAACATAAACAGTGCTGCATCAGGTAAAATCACAGCATTATTTGATCTCAATCCGTGTTAATTTATTATCACAATCTCCCATGAGTCCTAATGTTGTGTGATAGCTCTTTGTGTAGCTATTCAACACCTTTTGAAAATCCAAATGCACTACATCTACCAGTTCTGCTTTATCTAACATATTAGTTACATCCTTCAGCCAATTTGATTCACTCCACGTGTTAGAAAGAAACAGTTGGAGGCACTGGATTTGGGCCCTGACAACTTTCCGGCAATCGGACTGAAGACTTGTGCTCCAGCATTTGCTGCATCCCTAAGCCAAGCTGTTTCAGTACAGTTGCAATACTAACATCTACCAGACGATAGGTATAGCTTAGGAAGTGGAAGACTGGGAAGAACTGATGAAAATTATAATCACTAGGGAATCACTGAGCAAACGGTTGGAATTGTGTGATGAGAAGTCCTCGAGCCATATCATCACATGATCATAGGATTATAATGGTGCAGAAGGAGGCCATTCAGCTCATTATTCCTGTACCAGTTCTTCAAATGAGCATCATTACCTGGTGCCATTGTTGCCTGTATCCTTGTACACTGCTGTAAGATGGAAGCAGTGGAGTAACAGCGCAGCGTGCACGTTCCTCAGTCCAGGAGCCTGTTGCTTATCTACTCCATCCGCCTTGATTATTTTTCTTTCTCTTTTTCTGTTTGTAATGTTTTTTCAGTTAGGGGTAGATAGTATAGATAACATCTAATTTATCTTACCTTCATTAACGAGTTTCACCTGTGAGCTTTTCCTAAGCGGCGGTTGCTACTGGCGATCTGAAGTGACATTCTTTCCCGACGCATTGACCTCAGCCTGCAGTCAGCGGTCTCTGTTGGAGCAGTTTGTCCCAGTTTGTGATCTGAATGGCTGTCCAGCTGAATCTTAATCTCCAGCTCGGTGTGCCAACGTCTCTGCGTGTTGTTTTGTGCATAGGTGGGTGTGTGGTCTTGCCCCAGTCCGGTGACCTAAAGGCCAATGGAGTGGCGTCCCGGCAGTTTGGTTTTCATTCGGTCATGTTGTTTCTGTGTTGCACGCATTCCGGCTGTGTCTATCGTCTCTTGGTCTGCTTTCTTTGAGACCAGGAGCCTTTAAACGGACTTTGATGAACTTTGTCTTATATTTGCTTTTTGTAACTTATGATTTTACCATGACTTCTGCCATTAATATAGGCACTATGGTAGGGCGACGTAGAACACTTTTCATTGTATTTTTCTTGTAAAAATATATATGACAATAAATTCTAAACTGTAAAATTCTATTTCTATCCAAATAATCATCTAATTCCCTCTTGAATATCTCGGTTGAACCTGTCTGCCCCATACTTCCAGCATGGCATTCTATATCCCAACTACTTGCTGAATGAAAAATATTTTTTCTCACAACACTCTTGCTTCTGTTGCACAATGCTTTAAATCTATGTCCTTTTATTCTTGTTGCTTTTACAAGTCATAGCATACTTCATTCCTGTGTCTTGAAAGAAATGACTAGTGTTACAGTTGATGCAGTGATTTTAATTGTTCAGAATTCCCCTGATTTAGGGACGTTTCCAGTAGATTGCAGAATGACAAGTGAAACATCTTTATTCAAAAGGGGAAAGGGATAGAAAGCTGGAACTCATAGGCTAGTTAGCTTCACATCTCTTATAGAGAAGATACTCAAAGCTGCTATTAAATACATTACAGCAGCATACAGAAAAGGTGAAGGTAATCTGGCAGGTCACCTTGGTTTTGTAAAAGGGAAATCATGTTTAACTAATTTGTTGCTCTTCTTTGAGAAAGTGACATGTGCTGTGGATGTCTCACTATCAGATGTAAAATAACTGGATTTCCAGAAAATATTTAATACGGCGCCATATCAAAGGTTATTATGGCAAAAAAAAAACTCAGTGTAAGGGAGTGACATACTGGCATTAGCAAATGGCTATTTCTCAGATACCAGTTCTGAAGAAGGGTCACTGGACTACAAATGCTTTCTGTCAACAAATGCTGCCAGATCTGCTGTGTCTCTTCAACAATTTCTGTTTTTGTTTTATATTTCCAGCAGTTCTTTATTATATGATATAGATGGCTCTTTCTCAAGTTGACAAGATGTAACGAGTGCTGCACCACATGGGACCGATGCTCGGGCTTCAGTGTTTTACAATACATGTAAAAAGCTTGGATGTTGGGACTGAAGGTAATGGTTGCTAAGTTTAAAATCGATAAGAAACAAAAATAAAGAATTTTGGATGCCGAAGAGTCATCGAACTCGAAAAGTTAACTCTGCTTTCTCTCCACAGATGCTATCAGACCTGGTGAGTTTCACCAGAAATCTCTATTTTTGTTTGAAGTAAGAAGCTAAGTTGTGTGAAGGACATAAGGAAGCTACAGGAATGCAAGTAAAGTGTATAGTTAAGACATGATAAATGGTGTATAATGTGGGAAAGTGTCAAATTGTCTGTTTCAGTAGGAGGAATAAAAAAGCATATTATCTAAATAGTGAGAGATTACAGAGCATTGAGATGCAGAGGAATTTGGGTGGTCTTATCAATGAGTCGCAAAAGATTGTTATGCAGATACCATTAGTTAATTTGGAAAACTAATAGAATGTAATCAGTTATGGTGAGGAGAATTGATTACAAAAGTAGGAAAGTTATGCTTCAGTTATATAGGGCACTGGCGAGACTGTGTTGAGAGTACTGCGTACAGTATCAGCTTCCCCAGTTAAGCAACAATGTAAATGCATTGGAAGCAGTTTCAAGAAGGCTGATTGGACTCATGTCTGGAATGAGTGAGCATGCAAATGGAGAAAAGTTAGACAGGATAGGCTTGTACCTTCTGGGTTGAGAAACGTAAGAGGTGGCTTGATTGACATCATATGTGGTCTTGACAGTGTAGTTGTGGAGAGGGTGTTTCCACTTATGGGAGAATCCAGAATGAAGGGTGAGTATTTAAAAATATGAAGGCAGAGGATGTGTGCCTTTGAGTTTTCTTCCATAAAGGATAATGCAAGAAGAAGATCTTGAAGGCAGAAGTCGAAGGATTCTTGATAAGCATAGGGAAGCGTATTGAGAACACGCAGTTACTAGCAGTGGGCAGTTACTGGGAGTAGCCAGTGACTGGGAGTAGGCAGTTACTGGGAGTAGGCAGCGATTGGGAGTAGGCAGTTACTGGGAGTAGGTAGGGACTGGGTGTAGGCTGTGACTGAGATAGGCAGTTACTGGGTTTAAAGTGAGGTCTGCAGATGCTGGAGATCAGAGCTGAAAATGTGTTGCTGGAAAAGCGCAGCAGGTCAGGCAGCATCCAGGGAACAGGAGAATCGACGTTTCGGGCACAAGCCCTTCTTCAGGAATGAGGAAAGTTTGTCCAGCAGGCTAAGATAAAAGGTAGGGAGGAGGGGAAATGAGGAAACTGGTGAAATCCGAGTTCATCCCTTGTGGTTGGAGGGTTCCTAG
>NC_057712.1:122132869-122140204 GCF_004010195.1 Chiloscyllium plagiosum
TGACGGCGGATGATGCGCTGTACATGGAGATTGGTGGGGTGGTAGGTGAGGACCAGTGGGGTTCTGTCCTGGTGGCGGTTGGAGGGGCGGGGCTCAAGGGCGGAAGATGGCCTCCTTCTTCAAGGACTGCAATTTCCCCCCCGACGTGGTCGACGATGCCCTCCACCGCATCTCTTCCACTTCCCGCTCCTCCGCGTCCTCACCTTTATCTAGTGACTGGGTGTAGGCAGGGACTGGGAGTAGGCAGTTACTGGGAGAAGGCAGTGATTGGGAGTAGGCAGGGACTGGGATTAGGGTGGGACTGGGTGTAGGCAGTGATTGGGAGCAGGCAGGGACTGGGATTAGGCAGTGACTGGGAGCAGGCAGGGACTGGGATTAGGCTGTGATTGGCTCTTCCACTTCCCGCTCCTCCGCGTCCTCACTTTTATCTAGTGACTGGGTGTAGGCAGGGACTGGGATTAGGCAGGGACTGGGTGTAGGCAGTGATTGGGAGCAAGCAGGGACTGGGATTAGGCAGTGACTGGGAGCAGGCAGGGACTGGGATTAGGCTGTGATTGGGAGCAGGCAGGGACTGGAATTAGGCAGTGACTGGGCGTAGGCAGGGACTGGGAGGAGGCAGATTCACCATGAGATTATTGAATTGTGGAAAAGTCTTGGCAGGCTAAATGGCCTGCTCCTAATATCTAAGTATGATCATATGAACAGCCATAGAATTGGTTACTGCATTAATGTGGTTCTTGTTTTCAGTCTGTGCTTTGTGAGCACGCAGAATCATTGCTTGTTTCTCTGGGCATTGTGTGTCCACACACACACACACTCTTAGAGGCTGTTCATTTTTCTTTTCCCTTGATTCCCACTCTCCTTGGCCCTGAGCATCCCTCGTGCATTCTTACCCTGAGATAAAGCTCCCATACTCTGTCCTGTAGTACTGTTTATTTATTTCAGGCATATACACATGGTTCTCAATACAGCTTTGTGCAGTAGTGTCTTACTCTTGCTCTATTATGCACTTCTCTCTGATCTGTTCTGCTCGATTGTGCTCTGCAGGGAATATTAGTAGTTACATCACCTTCATTAATATATTCATATCCCATTGCACAATGACCTCCTATCTGAGCAGATTCCTCATTCATCTATCATTATCAATCTAGAAACTGAATCCTGATTTCTTGGAATGTCTCGAACTGCAAACCACTCGTAATAAGGTAACAATCTTGTACAATGTTTAGGCCACTGTTGGAATATTGCGTGCAATTCTGGTCTCCTTCCTGTTGGAAAGTTGTTGTGAAACTTGAAGGTTCAGAAAAGATTTACAAGGATGTTGCCAGGGTTGGAGGATTTGAGCTACAGGGAGAGGCTGAACAGGCTGGGGCTGTTTTCCCTGGAGCGTTGGAGGCTGAGGGGTGACCTTATAGAGGTTTACAAAAATATGAGGGGCATAGATAAGGTAAATAGGCAAAGTCTTTTCCTTGGGGTCGGGGAGTCCAGAACCAGAGGGCATAGGTTTAGGGTGAGAAGGGAAAGATATAAAAGAGACTTATGGGGCAAGTTTTTCACACAGAGAGTGGTACGTGTTTGCAATGAGCTGCCAGAGGAAGTAGTGGAGGCTAGTACAATTGCAACATTTAAGAGGCATTTGGATGGGTATATGAATAGGAAGGGTTTGGAGGGATATGGGCCAGGATGCCGGCAGGTGGGACTAGATTGGGTTGGGATATCTGGTCGACATGGACGGTTGGACCAAAGGGTCTGTTTCCATCTCTGTACATCTCTATGACTCTATGAGTCTATAGGCTATCTGCATTCCAAACAGAACAAACCAATAGGCAGAACAAAAAAGCAGAGCTAGACCAATGTTCCACTGTTGGGACTGGTGTCAGAATTGGGTGACTGGCCAAGAGAAAGTTCCTTTGATAAAATCAAAATTCTGCAGATGCTGAAGATCTGAAACGAAAACAGAAAGTGCTGGAGAATCTCAGCAGGTCTGGTAGCAATTGTGGAGAGAGAAGCAGTTTAACATTTTGAGTCCGATACAATTCGAAGATACTGAGTTTTTCCATCGCTTCCTGTTTTTGTGTAGGAGGTTCCTTTGGCATGGCACTTTTGGGATAGACTATCTTACAAAGAAAGGTAGCCAAGTTGGGTTTGTTTGCATTGGAATTTTGAAGAACGAGGGTTTACTTCATGGAAACATATAAGATCCTGAATAGTCTTGACAAGACTCTGTGCATATAATGTTTCTTCTTGTGAGTCTCGAACTCGGGAGAATTGTTTTAAAATTAGGGGTCACTTTTTAGGTCAAAAATGGAGAGGAATGCTTTCTTCCAGAGGGTTGTGTGACTTTGGCACTCTCTGCCTCAGAAGGTGTGTCATTCGTTGTTTTTCCGGCAGAGATAGATTTCATTAGGCAGGGGAATCAAACGACATCAGGAGTGTGGAATTCATATCACAGTCAGATCAACTGTGATCTTATTGAATGGCGGAGCTGGGTCAAGTTGCTGAATGGTCTCCTGCTGTTGATTTGTAAGTTCAAATATGATAGACTTGAGTTCTATATGTAGAGAAAAATAAAGGCTTAATTCAGCTCTTTGTCATTATGATAGAGTTTTGGCTTGTTGGGGAATGCAAAGCTAATGTTATAAAATAAGATATTCACAAACAAATCCAATAAACAATTCAGGAAAAACTTCTTTCGCTAGAAAATTGTTAGATTGCGAAACTCACACTGGATAGCTGAGGCACATCACATTCATATATTTAAGGGAATGCCTTCTAAGTACAAGGGAAAGAAAGGGAAAGATTGTTGAATTATGTTGAGATGAAACAGAATAGGAGGACATTGATATAGAACATAAACACTGACATGGCCCAGTTACACTGAATGTTGTACAAGTTACGTAATCCTACACAAGCCTTTCATCAGATGCCAAGCATGAAAATCCAACAGAAAAGATGGAAGTGTATTTTTTTCAAAGTTGAGAGTGTGGTGCTGGAAAAACACAGCAAGTCAGGTAGCATCCGAGGAGCAGGAGAGTCGACTTTTCGGGCCTAAGCACTTCATTGCAGAAACCTTGGCTGCTGCCTGACCTGCTGCACTTTTCCGGCACCACACCCTCGACTCTGGGGGCGGGCGGGAATCTAAGGCCCTCCATTCGTGGTAAATTCGCTGCCTTTTCGAACTGAGGCAGATCTGGAAAGCCCTCTGTTTCAACCTTGACCTGCAGAACCCTAATTGGCTGAAGTAGCCATATTGGAATGCCTGGTCATTGCTGTAAATTCATTGAGAGTCTCCATTGTCTGTGGACACATTCATAATGCCAACTGCCTCTGAAGAGCAAAGAGGAATATTGAAGAAAAACCTTTCTACAAAGCATGGCAAGGAATTGAATTGTAAATGGCTGTGTTTTTTAAAATCTTCCCCATTGCTCTTCAGAGGCAGAAATCAAACCTGGGTCCCAGGAGCTGTGAGGCAGCAGTGCTAACCACTATGCCGCCCTGTTCTGAAGATGGGTTACTGAACCCAAAACATTAAGTTTGCTTTCTCTAGCACAGATGCCGCCAGACCAGCTGAGTTTTTCCAGCAATTTCTGTTTTTTGCATCTCTCTTTGCTCAAGTGGCTTGGCCGGTTCAGCAATAGTTGCGCTCCAATGAGCCTCAGTCCTAGCTCGAGTGAGAGAATAAAGCAAAATGAGAGCCTGCTTGGGCGAAAGCATAGGTACATGAATATGGCATGGGCAGACGGCATTGGGGCTGTGAAGATCATGGGTGAACCAAGCTATAGTCTGCCCACATGCACCATCTGAGCTGCAAAATGGCCACTTGATTCAGCCACTGTAGGGAGCTATGAGCCTATAAATGTGGAGCCAAGGTGTTTCAAAGAAGAGAGCAGAAAACTAGAAGGAGAGAAAATTAATTTAGAAGAAAAGAACACACTTGTCCTTGAATCAAAGCAGCCGCATCTGTGCATCAGAAATGACTTGGCAAGTGCGGACATTCTTTTAACGAAATTTAATTGTGCCGCAGTTTGAAACAGAGTGAGGTGACCCTGAAAGTTCAGGCATTTGATGGGAAGCTGGGATTATAAGACATCTCTCTCACTCAAGAAATCAATTAAGGTACATTTTATATAGTTAGTGCCACCAAAAGCAGACAAGTGCTGTAATTGTTCCGAAAATTAGGTTGTCTCGTTGCTTTCTGGGGGGAGAAAAAAATACATTTCAATTCTCCTGTTGGCAACAAGAGATCTAATCAATAGAAGACTGAGTAAGATGTCTGAATTACACCTCTATGCCCAAAGCTTTTCAACAGGGGTTTGGGAGCTTGCCCTTTCTGAAATATTTCAGTATTAACATAATACACTGCTTGCTTCCTGCTGCCAATTTGTGTATAAAGTTATAATTGATTGCTAGTTCCAACCTTCCCCTGATCAAAGAGGATTGGTCCTGCCAGCCCAAACAAAGGAGTAATGTATTGATTATAAATCATACTGAGACTGGGCCAGAGGGTGGCAGGTATCCAAGACATGACTGAAAGCATTTTATCTCCCTCAGTTGTTTGATGGTCTCAGAATGATCCTTTATTTAACACTCTGGGGTATGGTAAGTATCTTCTGTGTACCACGCTGTAGCCAGTACATTATGTTCCTGTAAAACACTACGGGTTGGAGATTATTATCTGTTAAAATTCGTTGCAGCCTGTTTGGTACTGACCTTTTATTAGTCTCCTTGTATCTGAAAAAGGAAGGTTAGATTTCTGTGTAAAACACCTCAGATTGCATTGATATTTACAATTTTGTACATGATTTAATGGGATTTTACACCTTGCAATTTTATCCTTTCCCTGTCATAGAATCATAGAGTTATAGAGTCATACAGCATGGAAACTAACCCTTCATTCCAATTAATCCATGCCAAACATAATCCCAAACTAAACTAGGCCTACTTGCCTACTCCTGGCCCATACCCTTCTAAACCTTTCCTATTCATACAGCACTGAAGAGGTCCTTTGGCCCATCATGTTTATACCACCAAAGCTACACTAGTTCCACTACCCAGCACTTGGCCCATAGCTGTGCATGTTATGACATTTCAAGTGCCCATCTAAACACTTAGTAGAGGATTTGAAGCCAAAACTACCCTCCCAGGCAGTGCATTTCAGATTCCTGCCACCCTCTGGGTGAAAACAGTTTTCCGCAACACTCCTCTTGTTATGGACTAGGCTAGGCCAATGTAAACAGTCTTAAGCAGACCATTACTTTCCAATTTGTTTCGGTAAGAGTACAATGTACTTCGGTAAGTGCACAGTATGGAGTAAGATTGACTAGTAGGTTTTAAAACAGGGAAATATTTATTCACAAAATTACACAATGAAACACAAAGAACAGAATAAAGAATACCTACAGAACTCAACCTATTCAATTAGACTTAATTATGCTGTTCCAAATATACACAACAATCCCAATAAGCAAATTCCCTTTAAAAATCAGCATACATGGAACACATGCTTACAGGTTGAAGTTAAAGGGCAGAAAAGAGAGAGAGTTTCCACTCAGATCCCTGTTGAACTTTCCAGTTCAAGACTGAACTAAACACTGCTCACTCAGCTTGAGAGCTGGCCATTCCCTTTTCATTAAATAGGTCACTTCTAAAACATGATCACTTTGGCCTGAAGTCTCATCTGTTTACATATAAACAAAAAGCCTTTCAAAATCCTTTTCATCTCTGTTCCAAACCAGACTGATCGGAGCCCGGCCCGGTTTATTGCCCTTCTGAAAAATGTCAACGACAGAGTCTCCTTGAGCCAAGGAAGAGCTTTTAGATAAAAAAGGGACTAGCTTTATGACACCGGGACCCCCCATCCCTTAAAAAACAACGAATGGCTTTATTTTTTACCCTTCAAAATCTGGTTAGTAGTCTAAACATACACATATAGTATACTAACCATAAACATGCAAACATGCACAACCACATGCAAATTCAGGCCATGGTACTCCCACCACCGAATGCCCCTATATCTCATTCAAGTCTCGATAATGCATCAGCAATCACGGTTTCAGGACCTGCTACATGCACAATTGTCAAATTGAATGGCTGCACCATTCCATCTCCATCTCAACAGTCTGGCATTTTTGTCCTTAAATTTTTCCACAAATGTCAATGGGTTATGATCAGTGTATACGATTGTCTCAGATGTGTTACTGGTAATATAAACACTGAAATGTTGTAATGCCAACACCAAACTTAAAGTCTCTTTCTCCACCGGTGAATACTTCTGTTGATGAATGTTCAACTTCCTGGAGAAATACCCGATGGGTCTTTCTATTCTCTCATCATCCTCCTGCAGGAGCACCGCACCGACACCCACATCACTGGCATCAATAGCCACCTTGAAAGGCTTTGTGTAATCCGATGTGGCTAATACTGGGGCAATGGTTAACACAGTTTTTAAGTTGTCCAATGCCTTTTGACAGTCTGCTGTCCACTGAAACCTCTTGCCCTTTTTTAACAATTCGGTGAGTGGAGCAGCCACACTGCTAAAGTTTGGCACAAACTTTCGGTAAAATCCACTCAATCCCAGGAGCCATAGTATTGCTTCTTTCATCGCAGGTGTGGGAAATTCCCCAATTACTTTCATTTTTGCATCCCGTGGGGCCATTTGTCCATGTCCAATAACATGGCCCAGAAAGGTGACCATGGGCTTTAGTAAATTCACTTTTAGCCAGGTTTACCACCAGCCTGCCTTCCCAACTCAATCAAACAATTCCGATAAATGCTGTAAATGTTCTTTCCATGAGTGACTAAAAATCACCAGGTCATCAATTTACACCACACAGTTGGGTAATCCAACAATGACTTTATTAGTCTCTGAAATAGGGTGAAAATAGATAAGTCCCCTGGGCCTGATGGCATTTATCCTAGGATTCTCTGGGAAGCAAGGGAGGAGATTGCAGAGCCATTGGCCTTGATTTTTATGTCCTCGTTGTCTACAGGAGTAGTGCCAGAAGATTGGAGGCTAGCAAATGTGGTTCCCTTGTTCAAGAAGAGGAGTAGGGATAACCCTAGTAACTATAGGCCAGTGAGTCTCACTTATGTTGTGGGCAAAGTCTTAGAGAGAATTGTAAGGGATAGGATTTATGAACATCTGGATAGGAATAATGTGATCAAGGATAGTCAGCATGGTTTTGTGAAGGGCAAGTCGTGCCTCACAAACCTTATTGAATTCTTTGAAAAGGTGACGAAGGAGGTTGATGAGGGGAAAGCGGTAGATGTGGTATACATGGACTTTATTAAGGCGTTTGATAAGATTTCCCATGGTAGACTAATGGAGAAATTGAA
>NC_057712.1:122140229-122185661 GCF_004010195.1 Chiloscyllium plagiosum
AAAGAGATGGGGTACTGGGCTAATGGTCGGATACTTGGTAGTGTGGATGAGCAGAGGGATCTTGGTGTCCATGTACACAAATTTTTGAAAGTTGCCACCCAGGTAAATAGTGCGGTGAAGAAGGCATATGGCGTACTGGCTTTTATTGGTAGAGGAATTGAGTTCCGGAGTACTGAGGTCGTGTTGCAGTTGTATAAGACTCTGGTGCGGCCGCATCTGGAGTATTGTGTGCAGTTTTGGTCGCCATACTATAGGAAGGATGTGGAGGCACTGGAACGGGTGCAGAGGAGGTTTACCAGGATGTTGCCTGGTATGGTAGAAAGATTGTATGAGGAAAGGCTGAGGCACTTGGGGTTGTTTTCATTGGAGAAAAGAAGGTTTAGGGGTGACTTGATAGAGGTGTATAAGATGATTAGGGGTTTAGATAGGGTTGACAGTGAGAATCTTTTTCCACGTATGGAGTCAGCTATTACAAGGGGGCATAGCTTTAAATTAAGGGGAGGTAAGTATAGGACAGATGTTAGGGGTAGGTTCTTTACTCAGTGAGTCGTGAGTTCATGCCAGTAGCAGCGGTGGACTCTCCCTCATTATGGGCATTTAAGCGGGCATTGGATAGGCACGTGGAGGATAGTGGGCTAGTGTAGGCTAGGTGGGCTTGGATCGGCGCAACATCGAGGGCCGAAGGGCCTGTACTGCGCTGTATTCTTCTATGTTCTATGTTCTATGAAATGTGCCGGAGCGTTTTCCATACCAAATGGCATGACTTTGAATTGATATAGTCCATTTGGCATTACAAAAGCCAAAATCACCTTTGCTCTCTCTGACAGACGTACTTGCCAGTGGCCTCTGAGCAAGTCCAACTTAGAAATGTAAGCTGCTTGTCTCACTTTTTTGACACAGTTCTCCAACTGTGGAATTGGATGTGCATCAATCTTTGTAACGGCATGGACTTTACGATAGTCCACACATAACTGTTGGGTACCATCTGGCTTTGGCACCATGACTATAGGTGATCTCCAGTCACTGTAACTCACTTTGATTATGCCATCTTGGAGCATGCGCTCTATCTCCTTCTGAACCTGTGTCAACTTTAGAGGGTTATGCCTATAAGGATATTGCTTAATCGAAACAGCATCTCCTACATCTACATCGTGCACAGTTAGGTTATTACATCCCAGTTTATTTCCACATATCTCCCCATGTGCTAGTAATAACTCTTTCAGGTCATTTTGATTTTCCTGCAGAAAGTAACTCAATAATTTATCCCAATTTTTGACAACTTCCTCATTGTCCAATGTGATCTGAGGAATGTCCAATTCAGAATCCTCTGAATTTGGTTCTTCCTGCTGTGCTGTAATCATTAACACCTTCTCTTCTTGCTTTCCTTGCCTATCAAAATATCTTTTGAGCATATTCACATGACACACCCTGGGATTTCTTCCTGTCTGGAGTCTTTATCAAGTAGTTCACCTCACTCAGTTTCATCTCAATTTGATAAGGTCCACTAAACCTTGCTTTTAAAGGATCACTTTTTACTGGAAGTAACACCAATATACTATCCCCAATTGTAAAATTGCGAATTTGTGATTTCTTATCCATTTCTTGTTTCACTTTACACTGTGATACTTTTAAATGCTGTCTCGCCAACTCTCCAGCTCTATTTAATCATTCCAAATGGGTGGTCTCTGAATTCTGACTTATTCATTTCTCTTTAATCAGTTTTAACGGCCGTCTTATTTAATACCCAAAAATTAATTCAAATGGACTGAATTTGGTTGATTCATGCAGTGCATCTCTGATTGCAAAAGGTACAAATGGAATTCCCTTATCCCAATCATCTGGATAATCCTGATCATAAGCTCTCAACATGGTCTTTAGTGTTTGATGCTCCCTGCTGAACATCCCAATTCAAGACTGAACTAAAAACTGCTCAGCTCAGCTAAAGAATTGACCACTCCCCTTTTATTATAAAGGTTACTTCTAAAACATGACCACTTTGACCTGAAGTCTCATCTGTTTACATATAAACGAAAGGCCTCTCAAAATCCTAGAAGTTTGGTATTTCTCAGTGAGATCATCATATTAAAATTGGATTGTCTTTAGTTGGAAGTAGATCTTGCCATGCCGTACTGGCACCGTGAAGAGCCGCTTTCAGGCATCTTTATGATGCACGTAGCTTTCTGGGGTGGAAGCAGTGAACTTGAAAATGTTATCCTAATTCAAAACTGGAAATAAAAGACTCCTGTGTTTATTTACTATGCTGAATTGGGAATCAGGGAGAATGGATCAAATGTCACTTTGCATCAGCAATAATAGCAATTGGAAAATGTTATTGCTATTAGTCCAATTGCTATCAGTCAAAGTAAGACACGAAACATGCAGCAACATCAAAGACTGAAATGAAGGAAGTCTAATTGGCTGTGAAGCCAAAGTAACGCCAGATGCCAGTTTTCAAATGTTAAAGTTAAGTACAACTATGAAAATCCCAAGATGCAAGATATAATTCAAGTGAACAAAACATTGACGCAATTAAATGAAGAACTGTATTTTGCAGTTTCAATTTGAAATGTGATTTCTTTTTAGTAATGCTTCTTAAGCAAATCTCTCAAGGGTTTATCATTTCTATTGTGGCAAAGGGAGATAAGTGTTGCCCTTTAGCTTGAGAAGCTGAAACGGAAGAGTAGTAAAAAGTACCTTAGCACTATCTCATGGTGAGGTGGCTGAATGTCATTTTTCCGAGGGAAAATATTGCTAGAAATTCTAAAAAGGGCTTCAAGAACAATACCCATTGAATGCTACATTAACAATGTGTAACAATGGGATAACGTTCACTCAACAAAACCTGTAAGTGTGAAATATCTGAAGATCAATATTGCAGTTGTAAAACTGTTGCTAGAGAATGGAAAATTATCAAAACTGAATGGAGCAACAGTCAACTATCTGACTGCTTTACAATGAAAAGAGCAAATTCTAATAAAATGTTGGACGTACTGGAAAAAGGACAGTTAGACCTTTAATTTACAAAGATAACGAATTAGAATATAACATGTTGCTATTGTGTATGTTTTATTTGTTCGATAATATATATGATGTTATATTTAATGCTTTTGTTTATAAAGAAAATGGGAGTCTATTATCATCTAATATGATCTGAAGGAATGCGTGAGACCTTATGAAATGAGGGAACCAGTGATGGTGTTGGCGCGAACTGATTGCACACATATTGGGATTGAAAAATCAACTGCGGCGAATTTCATGGACTGTGCTAAACTGTGGCTCTCATAAACTGTGGTCTTGGACTCTGCTTAAATACAGTTATCTTCTAGCATATCACAATTTCACCCTCACATGCTTAAGCAAGTCAGTGCTAGTTGCCTATTTTTATCACTCGCCGGGGTATCGCAGTTTCTCCCGAATCTGTGCGGATATTTTATATCCATCTTATTTTGATGAACTCAGTTTCTGTGCTCACTCATTCGCAGCAACATTGACCTATGTTTTGTGATAGCAATTATGACAAAGCTGTGAACTGCGCTGCCACAACATACAGGGTGCATGTAGAGTCATAGAGTCATAGAGATGTACAGCAAGGAAACAGACCCTTTGGTCCTACTCGTCCGTGCTGACCAGATATCTTAAATTAACCTAATCCCATTTGCCAACACCTGGCCCATATCCCTCTAAACCATTCCTATTCATATACCCATCCAGATGCCTTTTAAAAGTTGCAATTGTACCAGCCTCCACCACATCCTCTGGCAGCTCATTCTACACACACACCACCCTCTGCATAAAAACGTTGCCCCTTAGGTCCCTTTTATATTTTTCCTCCCTCACCCTAAACCTATGCTGTTGAGTATTGGACTTCCCCACCCCAGGGAAAAGACCTTGTCTATTTACTTAAGAGGCCTTCTGTAAGCCTCTAAATGGCAATCAAGTAAAGATCATTGAACTGTGGAGAATGTGCCCTTTTATTTTGCTTGCAAACCTTTATGATAGTTGAACGGACTACAACTGGGTTATGAAAGTGTATAAAACTCTCAATTACCACTGAGGACTGAGCAACTTACTTGAGGAAGGATATACTGGCTTTGAAGGTGGTGCAGAGGAGGTTCACCAGGTTGATTCTGGAGATGAGGGGGGTTACCCTATGAAGAGAGTTTGAGCTGTGTGGGACTGTACTCGCTAGAATTTAGAAGATTCAGAGGGGATCTTATAGAAACATGTAAAATTATGAAAGGGATAAATAAGGTAGAGGCAGGCAAGTTGTTTCCTCTGGTACGTGAGACTAGGAACATGGCCTCAAGATTAGTGGGAGTAATTTAGGACAGAGATGAGGAGGAACTGCTTTTCCTAGAGAGTAGTGAATCTATGGAATTCTCTGCCCAAGGCAGCTTCATTAAATATATTCAAGACGCAGTTGGATGGGTTTTTGCATGGTAGGGGAATTAAGGGTTATGGAGGTAATGCAGGTAGGAGGAACTGAGACAATGGATAGATCAGCCATCATCTTAATGAATGGCGGTGCAGACTCGATGGGCGAAATGGCCTACTCCTGCTTCTATTCCTCGGAAACTATGAATATAGTTGTGGAATGTCAAATTTCTCCAGCATGATCACAAAAAAGTTCACCTATTTCAATTTCATTTTTTTTGAAAAAAGACATTATGATCTTTCAAATTCTGCTAAGTTTCTCAGATGGGGAATGACCTTTCAACAGGAACAATTCATCAGCTTGAAACATAAAGTCTGCTTTGGGTGATCATTGCGAGAGAAGTGGTGTGTAGGGATATGGGAAAAGGCAGAAGGTCAGCACCAGCTCGTTGAACTTGTGTAGGCTGGATGCACTGAATGGCCTTTAACAATCCTCTGATTCTGCTCGCCACACCAGCAGCCAGATCTGCTGAGCATCTCAGGTATTCTTTGTTTTCAATTCCGATTTTGATCCTCGGCTTTCTTTTGCTTTATCCTGAGGACCTTGGACAACTTAAGGATAGCCCTTTAAGAAAGTGCTTTCTAGCCAATGGAGTACAAATGGAAGGTAGGAAGCATGTCGGCTAATTTGCTCCCACAAGAAGCTCCCACAGACAGCAGTGTGATAATAACCAAGTAATCTGTTTTAGACACACAGTAGAATAGATAAATATTGACCAGGCCTCTGGACATAACATCCTATCCAGCTCTCCTTTAAGACAGTGATGTGGAATTAGCAAAATGTCACATATATGATAGTCAGCACACTCCTTCTCAGTGCTGCAGAAGCGCTCAGTGCAGTCACTCCAGTGGGACTTAACCCACTTATTAACAGCTGACTGGGAGACAAGTGTGATGTCGTGAAGCCACATCCTGATACCTGTAGGGGTAAACATGCTGCAAGGCTGGTGAGTCTTGTTCAGTTTCCTGGTATGCCGGAGGTCTAAGAACTCCCTGGGCTGAGGATAGCCAGAGTCCCTGTCGAAGAGTGATATTTACAATGCTGCCTGCTTGAAGCTTTTTTTTCTCACGTGCTGAGTGCACGAGGCATAGCTCAGGAGGGGCAAGGCAGTCATGCTTTTCCTCTGTGACTTCAGATCTTAATTACAGCTCGCAGCTAATTTAGAGGATTACTGCCGCTCAAAGGCAGGCCCACAGCGCGAGAGGGAAACTGCACGTTGGGGGAGATTGAAGGCAGTGAAACATATGTGGAAATCAATTTGAATAAACTGCCTCTGGAACTGTTCATAACCTGCAGTCCGTCTCCAAATAGGTCACAAACACCAAACTCAGTAGAATTTCCACCTTGATAATCCCGTTATATTGGCTTGGAATTGTCTTGGATCAGTCACCTTTGCTTCGCTGCTGTAGGATTTCCAAAAGAACTTCCCTCACATGTCAGTTATTGGTCACGGAGGGCACTCCAGCATTTTCGGTTCCACCAGCAAACACCCCATCTTGAAGGTCTCCTGTCAGCCCTCCGCGACTTTTGAAGGTCACTGTCTGTCAGGTTACAAGACCACCTTCCAATTTCCCCTCAGGCAGACCTGCCTCTTCATTCGCAATGTGTTGTTGCAAAAAAAAAGAAATGATTAATTGTCCTAAAGTCTGTGCACACTGTTCCTTTTAAATGCTAAAAATAGAGAGCACATTCTGGTAAAAGGTCACCATTCACATATAATCAGAATTGTTTCTTGTTACCTAATTTTAAAGAAGTGCATTTTGAGGTACTGATGACTTTTATTCAGATTAATATTTCTTAAAATGTGTTAATTTGAAACTCAGCTCTTTTTTGCCTTTATTAACAGGGACATAAAATACCAGAGCAAGGAGATGATGCTGAACCTGCACAAAGCTCTTGTTAGAATTTAGTTGGAGTGTTGTGTACAGTTGTGAATGGCACATTATAGGAGGGAAGATGTGAATGCGTTTGGAGGAAGTGCAGAGGGGATTCACTGGAATGGTTCCAGATATTAAGCTCACTGGACTGGAAATGTTGACTCTGTTTTCTCTGTTTTCTGTGTTCCTCCAGCAAATTCTGTCTTTGTTTATTTCAGACCTCCAGCACCAGCAGTTCTGGTATTTTATTCCAGGAATGAGAAACATCAGTTCTGGGGATGCAGATTGAAGAAGTTGGGACTGCTTCCCCTGGAGAGAAGAAGGCTTTGAGGAGATATGGTTGAGGTTTTCAAAATCATGAGTGAGCTGGACAGAAATGGACAGGGGTGGCACGGTGGCTCAGGTGTTGGCACTACTGCCTCACGGCACCAGGAACCCAAATCCAATTCCACCCTCAGGCGATTGTCTGTGTGGAGTTTGCACTTTCTCCCCGTGTATCTGGGTGGGTTTCCTCCGGGTGCTCTGGTTTCCTCCCACGATGTGCAGGTTAGGTGGATTGACCATGCTAAATTGCCCATAGGGTGCAGGATGGGTAGATTAGGTGGGTGAGCCTTGGGAAATGCAGGGTTATAGGCTGGTTCTGGATGGGATGCCCATCGAGGGGTTAACGTGGACTCGATGGGCCAAATGGCCTGTATCCACACTGTAGCGGTTCTATGAAACTGCTCCCCTTTGTAAAAGAAATAAGAATGAGAGGGCATAGACTTAAAGCGATCCCAAAGGAAGCAAGGGTGATGTGAGAGAAAATGTTTTCACATTGTGAGTCATTCGGGTGTGGAATGCACTTCCTGGAAATGTGATGGAGGCAGGTTCAAGTGAAACATTCAAGGGGAGCTAGATTTTTGTTAGACAGCAATGGTAGGCAAAAATATGAAGAAAAAACAGTTTACTGGCACTTGATAAACAGAGTTGGACTAGAATATAGAGCAAGTGCAAGGCTGAGGGACTGAATGGCCTCCTTCAGCACTGTAATTATTCTGTGATCATTTTTGAAGACTAAAATGTACAGTTACTTTAAAGTAACCTGTTCAGACTGTTACAACACACTTTTGGACTTTTTGGGACTTGAACAGAGAGCTGCTAGCACAGAGATAGGGACACTACCGCTGTGCCCCAAGACCCTTACTTTCACTGGCTGCTGTGGTCAGATATGTTCCTGTTTTCCACAGAACGTTAGGCTGGGTCTCTGGATTAAGAGTTATAATTATGCCACCATCTACCCAGGGTATGTGAACCTTTGACAGAGAGGATTTATAAAAAAGTGATTTATATAAACTGTGCCCCTTGTCCTGGAGATGTCCCACTTCACTTCCAGGAAAGAAACCCACAGCATGTTACCAGAACGTCTGACAGATGCTGGAACCTTCTGTCACCTTTGACCTTTCCAAGAGTCCCCTGTCAGACACTGCAGCAATGATGTAATGCACTGTAATCATTCCAAGCATCAATACTGGGACAATTTTCCCTCACTCTCTCTTGATGTATTGTAATACCTCGGTGAAATGTAAATGTATTTATGTGCTGAAACCTTTGGCACCTATTAAAAATGAAGTCTGACAGTGGTAGCAGGAACTGAGTTTGACTCACATTGCCATGCGCAAATGCAGCTGAAAGACTTGGCACTGGGACAAAATTACAATCATACTGAGGTGAACTGGTTTAAAACAGTCTGGCAGAGATAAAGGCTCAGCCTTTATTTCCTAGTTCAGCTCAGGTCCTATTAGGCACAACCCATTTGCTAGCTGAATCATGAGGAGCAGCATATTAATTGAATAATTTCTCTACAAGGAGCTCGATGGGGGCCAAATAAGGTGGTGGTCTCCCCCATTGATTGACTTGGGAAAAACATCATTCACTGGTTTCTAATTAGCACTGGCAAGATCAGATTAAACTATTCTCTTCTGCACATCACTGCAAAGTGTTCAAGTGGAGGTTTCCACCGAAATACCAGATAGTGGAGAATTGCACATGCCACGCGCCCGAGTTTTCACTCATTTTCTGGAATATTCCATGGGAAATTAGATTTTGCCCACTAAAAGCAGACAGGCTGAAAATTTACAGCTGTAATGTCAACAACCGCATTATTTCATTACTATGATTAGATACATTGCTAACTTCTATTTCTTAAAAGTAGCAAGGAACATCCTTTTTACCCAGAAAGTGATGGGGATTTGGAATGCGTCACCTGACACCTGTGACAGGGAGAGATCCAAGCACAAAATTGGACAAGCTCTTGGTAAGAAAATATTTGAAGGCTTATGGGCAAAGGATGGGGTTTGGGACAACTGAATTGCCCTGGTAAGAGAGACAGCATGGAGAAAGCAGGCCAAATGGCATCCTTCTGTTCTATGGTAGACAAGCAGAAGGCTGGAAGAACACAGCGAGCCAGGCAGCATCAGGAGGTGGAGAAGGTGGAGAAGGTATAAGGGGAGCTGTAGATAAAGGGGGCGTGGAGCAGGGTGGTGAGGTGGGGATAGGTGAACACAGGTAGAGCGTGCGACCTGATTGGTCGATGGGAGGATTCAGGTTGTATCTTCTATCTGTCTTCACCTCACCACCCTGCTCCATGCCCCCCTTTATCTGCAGCTCCCCTTACACCCACCCCCAGTCCTGAAGAAGGGTTACACTCGAAACGTTGACCTCTCTACCTCCTGGTGCTACCTGGCTTGCTGTGTTCTTCCAGCCTCCTGCTTACTACCTGGAACTCCAGCACCTGCAGTTTTTTTTGTCTCCTTCTGTTCTATAGCCATTGCTATTTTCTATTGACACCCATACACTGTATCACAGGTGTACCACACTTGTTGCTTAGAAGTATTACTGCTGTAATGACAATTTTAAACTCGGATTGCTTTTATTGGAAAGGTGGAGGTTGACGGGTGACCTGGTAGAGGTTTACAAAATTATGAGGGGCATAGATAGGGTGGATAGTCAGAGGTTTTTCCCCAGGCTGGAAAGGTCAAGAGGGCACGAGTTCAAGGTGAGATGGGAAAGGTTAAGGGAGAGGTTGACGGGTGACCTGGTAGAGGTTTACAAAATTATGAGGGGCATAGATTGGGTGGATAGTCAGAGGTTTTTTCGCAGGCTGGAAAGGTCAAGAGGGCACGAGTTCAAGGTGAGATGGGAAAGGTTAAGGGAGAGGTGTGGGGAACATTTTTTACAGTAAGAGTGGTGGGTGCCTGGAATGCACTGACAGTGGAGGTGGTGAAAGCAAGAATGTTAGCAACGTTTTAGGTAGAACGGGAGGCAAACAGAGAGATAGAAACCTGGGAAATAAGTAGTGGGTCGAAATAAGGATTAGAATTGGTGCAGGCTTGGTGGGCTGAAGGACCCATTCCTGTGCTGTGTTGAATTGTATTAATGATGCATGTCTTTGTAAGCAACTTCAGGTGACTGAGAGATACCCTCTGAGTTAGAATTCTCTACGATGCCCTAATTGATTTATGTCAAACCGCCAGTTTGTTTTCTGTAACACCAGTGAAAACTGTTGTAAAACAAATGATCATTTTGAACTCTTGAGGTATTTGGATTGGTTTCTCTCGTCAACACTCACCGTTTTCACCCAAGTCACAAAACAAATGCAATTGAATTCAAAGGAAGAATCTGCATTTCTGTAGCACTGTTCATGAATAGGGGTAGCCTTGAAACCACTTTTCAACTATTGTATTCCAGAAAACCTGACAGCCAATGTTACAGGTTCCAACAAACAATCATGTGAAAATGGTCAAATTATCCTTTTTTGTGTTCTTAACTACAGATAATCTATTTACAGTATTAACTAAATTCTTTCATGTTATCATAGACATGGTCTTATCAGTGCCTTGTCTAACTGAAGCATAACTTCCCTACTTTTGTATTCAATTCTGCCGACAGTAAATGATAACATTATATTAACTTTCCTATTACTCACTGTCTCTGCATTCTAACCTTTTGCGATTCATGCATTGACTATCAAAGGGCAATGGTTAGATTCTTTCTTGTTCAAGATGTCCACACTGTCTGGCACTTGTGTAGAATGAATGTTACTTGTCATTTGTCAGCCCAAGCCTGGATATGACCAGGTCTTAGGAGCAAATTATTGCAGATGCTGGATGCTGAACAGAATTAAAAAAAACAGGATGCATGCTTGACTCTGAACTTCCTGTCGCTGGTCAGTTTAACACAGTTTCCTGCTCGCATGCCCACTATCTGTCCTTGGCATGCTGCAGTGTTCCAGTGAAACACAGAGCAAGCTGGAGAAACAGCATCTTATCTTCAGACTAGGTACTTCACAACCTTCTGGGTTCAATATTGAGTTCAACACCATCAAATGGTGAACCCATTCCTTCCTTTTCTTTTAGCTTAACTTGTTACATTCTCTGTCTTCATGTCCTCTCTCCTCTACTCTCCTCCACCCCAGTAGGAATGTCTTCTCTTTCCCTGTCTGGCAGTTAGACACACCATTGCTCCACCATTCTCACATCTGACCACTTAATCTGAACTACCAACATCTTTTCTCCCCCAGCACTCTACACCAATCTCCATCACCCCCAAAACGATTGTATAAATGCTGCCCCCTCCACACTTAACTTCAGCTCTGATGAAGAGTCATCTACACTCACAATGTTAGCTTGTTCTATCTCCATGACCTGCTGTGATCTCTAGCATTGGTTTTATGGTGAGGACATGCTACATTTAGAAAAGGACTGCTTCAGCTCGTGAGGCGCCATGAATGGTGCTGAACATCATGCAATCGTCAGTGAACCTCCTCAGTTCTGATCTCATGCTGGAGGGAAGATCATTGATGAAGCAGCTGAAGATGGTCGAACCTAGGACACTACCCTGAGGAACTCTTGCAGAGACGAATGGGAGCTGAGATGACTGACCTCCAACAACCATAGCTCTCTTCCCAAGTAATATGTATGACTCCGTACAAACAGTGAATTTTCTCCCATATTTTCTCCCATTGAATCTGGTTTGGCCAGGGCTGTTTAGTCACATATTGTCTTGATGCTGACTGCAGTCACTCTTAACTCACCTCTCGACTTCAGATGTTTTGTCCATGTTTGGGCCAAAGCTATAACAAGGTGAAGCATTAAGTAGCTCTGACAGAGACTGAATGTCAGTGAAGGGGTCCTTTGCAGCTATCACTTTATACCACCGTCAATGACCTCTTCCACCAGGACGCTGATGATTGAGATGGGTGTAAATACATAATCCTCATCTTCGTCATTGATGCACTGTGTTTCTCTGTTGTTAAGGGTGCGTGGAGTCACCATCTCCCTGACAGGTATTTAATTGTCCACTACGATCCATGATCAGATGTGACAGGACTGCAGAGCTAAGATCTGATATTCAAATGAAAACAAAATACTGTGGGTGCTGGAGATCCAAAATAAAAACAAAGTGCTGGGGAAACTCAGCAGGTCTGGACGCAACTACCGACAGAGAAACAAAGTTAGCGTTCTGTGTTAATGAGTTAATCTGCCAGAGCTGTTGAGTTTCTCCAATACTTGCTGGTTTTATTTTAGATCTGAACCGTTGGCTGTGGAATCGTTTTGCTCAGTTTATTGGAGGCTACTTCCACTGTTTGACATGCAGGGTAGCCCTGTGTAGCATCCTCACCAGCTTCACTAGTGCTGCTTCTGACATGCTTTCAGGCACTCGTCATTGAATGAGGACTGATCTCTCAGCTTGATGGTAATGATAAAGTGAGTTTACCATTACATCTCCATTGACCTCTGCCTTAACCATTATCCCTTGAAAATTTAACCAGTTCTGCATTTAACCCTTCACAATTTCCCTCATTTAAATTTAAAATACTGGGTTTAGGCCTATTTTGTTGTCACCCTCAATCTGAATCTGAAATTCAATCCTATTATGGTTACCAATATCTAAGAAGGACTTCACTATGAGATAATTAATCGGTCCAATTTTGTATACAACACTGTGTTCAAAATAGTATGGTCGATTGCAGCACTTTCTGTTCTTGGAATCTATCCTGATGTCTTTCTGTGAACTCTACATCAAGGCACCTCTTCCTCTGCTTTCTCCAGTCTAAATGTAAGTTAAAATTCCCCCTTAATTGTCCTCCCATCTTTTTGTCAATTTGCCAGTGTTGCTTCCTTCACACTCCATTAGGAGACCATAAACAGCTGGGAATTAACAGGAGCTGGCAAGGGAAGAGAGTGTGTACGAATGCAATAGGAAAGTGCAGGGTGTCATGACCAATAACCAGCAAGAGCCGGTGTATTTTAACAGAGACATCTGCTGTAACTTCTCAACCTTGTCCTTGCTACTTGTAAGAACATGGGAATTTACGAGGAGGCCTTTATATCCTTCAATCTTGTTCTTCCCTTTAGTCAGATCCTGGCTGGTGTGTACCTTCGATCCCCTGTCAGTGTGGTGTCGGATATGGTAGTGCGTTGATTAGGTACTCAAACCTGAGTTCAAATTCCAGCATTCCTGTTTGAGAATTGGAATTGTGCTTCAGAAATAAATTTGGCAATAAAAACGTGGTCGTGGTGAAAGTGACCTTAAAGCCATTGGGCTGATGTGAATGTCCAAGAATCTCTATTTGAGAAGGACGATAGGCAACCTCTCTGATTGGGCCTCAGGGCAACTTCAGTTCCATGCCAGACCTGAGAAATGCTCAACTACCTTCTGAAGTGGCTACTCAATGAGGAAAGCTGGTCAGAGGGGAAGGGAACAACTACCAGCTGTGCCCAGATCTCGAGTGCATGTTTTAAACAAGGAATGACAGGGGCCACTGGTTGGAATGGCAGTAATACAAGGATGATAAGCAAACTGCATGCACTGCAATGATTACTGGGAGGCCCGTCAATCACATGCTGTCTGGTGTAATGCTCATTAAGAGTTGAAACATTGCGACTGCTTCCCAATGATGCTCTGAATTATTCATAACCCGATTCTTACACTACTTAGTCAAATTTGCATTCCGGGAGAACTGGGAGCACCATCAAAGTTCATGAACGCACAGCTTTAAAAAATAGATTGAAGCTAACTATCAGTTTTAAAGTAACAAGCAATGTAATCATTCTAACTGTATACAATATCATCACTCTTTAAAGACCTTGGGGGGGTGGCGCATTAATTCTGTTGGTTCCTATTGCTCTGCTGTTCGTATGCTTACTTTTCATTTGTTCTGACAGATGCAATTTAAGCCTTTTCTGACATTCTGGTTTTCTCTTTCCTCTCCCGTCCTGAGGGTGTTTCAACCATATTGTTGTGTGAGCACGAAGGGATTTTCAGCCGACAGATGAAGGGCGTATGTAGAGATCCAGAACGTGAGGGACGCAAGGCTGTTCAACCCAGTTGGCATCACTCTTCAGCTCCAGACGTTTTACATCCAACCTTTATGTACACGACTGTGCATTCAAGTTAGTGATTGGACAATTGGATGATTTAGAGTCATAGAGATGTACAGCATGGAAACAGACCCATCGGTCCAACCCATCCATGCCGACCAGATATCCCAACCCAATCTAGTCCCACTTGCCAGTACCCGGCCCATATCCCTCCAAACCCTTCCTATTCATATACCCATCTAAATGCCTTTTAAATGTTGCAATTGTACCAGCCTCCACAACTTCCTTCGGCAACTCATTCCATACGTACCACCCCTCTCACCCTAAACCTATGCCCTCTAGTCCTGAACTCCTCCTCCCCAGGGGAAAGACTTTTCTTTTATCCTATCCACATGCCTCATAATTTTGTAAACCTCTATAAGGTCACCCCTCAGCCTCTGACGCTCCTGGGAAAACAGTCCCAGCCTGTTCAGCCTCTCCCTATAGCTCAAATCCTCCAACCCTGGCAACATCCTTGTAAATCTTTTCTGAACCCTTTCAAGTTTCACAACATCTTTCCGATATGAGAGAGACCAGAATTGCATGCAATATTTAAACAGTGGCCTAACCAATGTCCTGTACAGCTGCAACATGACCTCACGACTCCTGTACTCAATACCCTGACCAATAAAAGAAAGCATACCAAATGCCTTCTTCACTATCCTATCGACCTGCGACTCCACTTTCAAGGAGCTATGAACCTGCTCTCCAAGGTCTCTTTGTTCAGCAGCACTCCCTAGGACCTTACCATTAAGTGTATAAGTCCTGCTAAGGTGTGGGATAATATCCTAGAAAATTCCTCGTGTAGCTTTCCCAGTAGTCTCCCGTCCATCCTGACCTCACCTCAATCTAGGGGTGTGACAGGCTGTTTGGATTTAAAGACAAATTATGTACAATTGTCTTTCCTGGCCTGCGGTAGTCATGTGACCTCCATCTCCAGTCACAAAGGCACTAAGCTAACATTTTAGACTCACTTCAGTAAAGACCACATGTTGAACCAGTGGAGTGTTGATATATGCAAAATTTGGGCCAAACTAAGGCCAGTTCACCTACTGTTGCCACAATTAAGGCTCTTAAGTGACCAATTATTGACACATACACTCTGCTGACTTTGATTTTCAGACTGAAAGGGAGATGTTCAGCGACAGGTGAAATCATTGGCAAGTGACCCTGCTCAGATCTTAGACAAAAAGCCTCCATTAATGGCCTCCTTGCAACGTCAGATATCACACTGCCAGCTGCCATCAAGATCTGCCCCTGTGGTTGCTTCCTCAACCGTTGGTATTTCCAACACTGTCCCCTTTCCCCTTCTGTCTGACATCCTGGGTGTAATCTCCTGTCCCTGGTTTGAGACACCCACAATTTTACCTAGCGCAGTCATCCTGGGGCTTTACCTTGAGGTCCCAGGTCTGTACACTGCAGCTTCTGGTGCTGCTGAGGCTAGAGAACTCTCAGAGGTAGGACTTCCTTCCGTATGAGGGGCAGAAGTCCCAGCTTCAGCCAACTAGCACTCCCCAGAGCATTAACTCACTGCAGGGCAAGGGTAGCCATTACTGCTGTGTTCACTATTGAGTTTTCAATTGGTCAGATAGAAAATCATGTCGTCCTGAAACTCCATAGCATGCACTTTTGAAGAAATTTATGTCAGCGAAGAAGGTTACCTCAGGGTACAACAGGAGCTTGATCAGATGGGCCAATGGGCTGAAGAGTGGCAGATGGAGTTTAATTTAGATAAATGTGAGGTGCTGCATTATGGAAAGGCAAATCAAGGCAGGACTTAATGGTAAGGTCTTAGGGAATGTTATTGAACAAAGAGACCTTGGAGTGCAGGTTCATAGTTCCTTGAAAGTGGAGTTGCAGGTAGATAGGATAGTGAAGAAGACGTTTACTATGCTTTCCTTTATTGGCCAGAGTATTGAGTATAAGAGTTGGGAGGTCATGTTGCGGCTGTACAGAACATTGGTTAGGCCACTTTTGGATTATTGCATGCAATTTTCGTCTCTCTCATATCGGAAGGCTGTTATGAAACTTTAAAGGGTTCAGAAAAGATTTACAAGGATGTTGTCAGATTTGGAGGATTTGAGCTTTAGGGAGAGACTAAATAGGCTGGAACTGTTTTCCCTGGAGCAATGGAGGCTGAGGGGTGACCTTATAGAGGTTTATAAATTATGAGGAGCATGGATAGGATAAATAGGCAAAGTCTTTTCCCTGGGATTGGAGAGTCCAGAACTCGAGGGCATAGATTTAGGGTGAGAGGAGAAAGATTTAAAAGGAATCTAAGGGGCAACTGTTTCATGCAGAGGATGGTGCGTGAATGGAATGAGCTGCCAGAGAAATGGTGGAGGCTGGTACAATTACATCATTTGACAGGCATCTGGATGGGTGTATGAATAGGAAGGGTTTGGAGGAATAAGGGCCCAAGTGCTGGCAAATTGGACTAGATTAGGTTAGGATATCTGGTCGGCATGGAGAAGTTGGACTGAAAGGTCTGTTTCCCTGCTGTACGTCTCTATCACTCGATGACCCTGACTCACGCCGAATGTGCGTGAATCGCACATTGACCAAACTGGGTAAGGATGAATGGTTTCCTTCTCTGAAGAAAATTAGTGAACAAGAATTTGTTCACAATGAACAGCATTATGGCCAAATTCACTGGGACATAGGATCACAGAGATGAAAAGCAGGCCATTTGGCCTAAACTGCACATGACAATGTTCACATGAGCCTCCTCTCATCGTTTCTCATCTAAATCTACCATTTACTCCCCTCTCCCACATACTCTTGTCTGGTTGTACCCGAAGTGCATGGATATGGCTCAAGCAGCACCTTCTCACCAGTACCTTCTTACCAGGAAGTACAGATCTGGCCAAGCCAGTGATGCCTGTGAACAAATAAAACAAAACTTGCTTCAGCTACTTCCTGTGGTACTGTGTTCCTTTACCACTCTTTGGTTGAAAACGCTTCTGCCAAATTCCCTATTGGATTTCTTCCAGATTACTGTGTATCAACGGCCTTTGGATATCCCCTTCCCCTCATGAAGCATTCTCTCTGCATCCAATCTATCAAAACCTTATTTAAATTAAAAGACCTTTAACTGAGTTAACAGTCAGCCACTGTTTGGACGTATTATTCAATTTCCTGGGTTAAATAATTTGGTTGCATGAAGTTGATTTTCAGACTGGAGGCCTGTGACCAGTGGAGTGCCACAAGGATCGGTGCTGGGTCCTCTACTTTTTGTCATTTACATAAATGATTTGGATGAGAGCATAATTTGTAGAGTTAGTAAGTTTTCAGATGACACCAAAATTGAAGGTGTAGTGGACGGCAAAAAGGGTTACCTCAGATTATAACAGGATCTTGACCAGATGGGCCAATGGGCTAAGAAGTGGCAAATAGGGTTTAATTCTGATAAATGCGAGGTGCTGTATTTTGGGAAAGCAAATCTTAGCAGGACTTATACACTTAATGGTAAAGTCCTCAGGAGTGTTGCTGAACAAAGAGACCTTGGAGTGCATACCTTGAAAGTGGAGTCGCAGGTACATAGGATATTGAAGAAGGCGTTTGGTATGCTTTCCTATATTGGTCAGAGTATTGAGTACAGGAATCATGAGGTCATGTTGCAGCTGTGCAAGACATTGGTCAGGCCACTGTAGGGAGTGGCTATAGGGAGAGGCTGAACAGGCTGGGGCTGTTTTTCCCTGGAGCGTCAGAGGCTGAGGGGGCGACCTTATCGAGGTTTACAAAATTATGAGGGGCATGGATAGGGTAAATAGGCAAAGTCCTTTCCCTGGGATCGGGGAGTCCAGAACTGGAGGGCCTAGGTTTAGGGTGAGAGGGGAAAGATATAAAGAGACCTAAGGGGCAACCTTTTCACACAGAGTGTGGTACGTGTATGGAATGAACTGCCAGGGGAAGGGTTTGGAGGGATATGGGCCGGCTGCTGACCAGTAGATATCTGGTCGGCATGGACGGGTTGGACCGAAGGGTCTGTCACCATGCTGTACATCTCTATGACTCTATGACCTGAAAATCTGCCAGTGGGTGAACCTAAAATTCTGCCTCAGTTATCAAAGTCACACATTTGATACCTAAAATGTCAGAATGATTTTTTTAAGTGAAACGTAGTTGGTGGTTTTCTATCCTAACTGAAGGGATGCTGAAGTGAATTGCTGCACTCTTGAGAATCAAACCGCTACAGTTAGAGATGGAGGTTTTGGTGAGAAACCTGGAGAGTGATAGAGACCATGAACCCTATATTCTGTTTCTGGACTGTGGAGGCTAATTAAATGATCTAAAATGGTCATTGGTGTGCATTATCTTGGAGGATAGAATTATGCACCTCCCCATTCAATTATTTGACACCTAATAATGCTAATGGATGGAAAGTTGCGATTTGAGTTTTTGTAATTTTGTCGTGGGCACTCAGGAAACACAATGTCAGAAATCTCCTCATAATTTGTAATTTCAGCTTTTCTGGAATCACTCAGCACTTGGTTGGGAGATTAATCATGGCACGGTTAGTCAGACCTCACCTCTGAGGCAACACGTTCACGAATTCAAACCTTGCTCCGGTTCAGATATTCGAGGCAAGAGCTTAGGCCAACACTTCAGTGTAGCGCTGAGTGAGCACTGCACTGTCGGAGGTGCCCTCCCTTAATCCTTAAAGCAAGGCCCCAACTGCTACCTCGGATGAACTTGAAATATCCTGTCACATTATTTCGAAGAAGAAGAGTAGCGCGTTGTCCTCAGAGTCCTGACTGTTATTTATCTCTTAATTCAACATTCAAAAAGATTCCCCTCTTGCTGTGATGGCTACTATTTGTCGAAGTTGTGTTATTTTAATTTGAATGCCTTGATTCCCACCTTACAACAGTCACTACACTTCATGACTGTAAAGTCCCTAGGATTGATCTGAGGTTATGAAAGACAACTTAGAAACCCTATACTTGACGCTTTATACTGGCCACTTTTTAAAGAAGTATAGAAGCAGATCACCACAGAAAATAGGAGCAGGAGTCAGCCATTCGGCCTTTGGTGCCAGCTTCACCATACAATATGATCATGACTGATCATCCAACTTAGTACTCTGTTCCCAGTTTCTCCTCATCCGTTTGATCCTTTTAGCCTGAAGAGCTATATCTGATTCCTTCTTGAAAACATTCAATGTTTGCCTCAACAGTTTTCTGTCATAGAAAATATGAGGAATTATTTTGGACCACCACCTCACGCCTGAAAATCTGCCAGTGAGTGAACATAAAATTCTGCCCCAGGTATCAAAGTCACACACTTGATACCCACATTGCCAGAATAAATTTTTTAAATTAGAAATCTAGTTGGGAGGAAAGGTCCTCTTTGGTCAATTTCTATCCTAACCTAAGGGACGCTGAAGTGAATTGCTACGCTTCTGAGAATTGAAATGCTGCAGTTAAAGTTGGCATTTTTGGTGAGAAATCTGGTGAGCAGTAGAGACCATGAACCCTAAATTCTGTTTCTGGGTGGTGGAGATTAATGAAATGGTGTAAAATGATCATTGGTGTACATTATCTTGGAGGATTGAATTATGCAACTACCCATTCAATTATTTGACAACCAATAATGCTAATGAATGAAAAACTGCCAATAAGATTCCTGTAATGTTGTTGTGGGTCCTCGGGAAGCACAGTGCCAGACATTTCCTCAAAATTTGGAAGTCCACTTTTTTGGAATCATTCTGCATTTGGGTAGGAGGTGAACCATGGCTTTGTTAGTTCGACCTCACCTCCGGCAGCACATTCACCACTCTCTGGGTGAAGAAATTTCTCCTCATCTCAGTCCTAAATGACCTACACCTTGTCTTTAGACTGTGACCCCTGGTTCTGGTCTTTCCAGTCTTTGGGAAAATCTCTACTGCACTTGACCTGTCCAATCCTGTTGGAATTTCAAAGGTTCCTATGAGATCCAACCCCCATCATTTTTCTAAAATCTAGTGAGTATAGTCTTAACTGATCTCTCTTCATTCACCAACCTTGCCATCCCAGGAATCAGTCTGGTAAATGTTTGGTGCACAAAACTGTCCAATTTACATTCTCAATAGCACATACAATGGAACAGGGAGGTCCTGGCAAATGATTCAGTCCTGCACCAAAAACAAAACCAATACAAGAGGCCAGAATGTCGGGAATTGTGTTTTCACTGAAAGAACTTTAACCATTATAATCCCAGCCATCCATGCTGCTTCCCATGTGATCGAGGCTTGTGCCTTGATCGTATGAGGCTCACAGCTCCTCCAATCAACATTTATGCCTTTGAATGGGGCAGAGATTTTAACCTTTTGCAATGAAAGGGAGAATTACGGACAAGGAATTGTTCCACAATGTCGAAGGAATTTTCAGATTCGCATAATGACACTGCAGAGGAAGGTCATGCGGCAATAATTTGGACACTTTTCATGATTTGAAAAGAAGGTGGATTTGGGAACTGATGGAGAAGCGATGCTAAGTTTAAAAGGTCAGTTCCTGAGGGATAGGTATATTCTTTAGAGAATCCGGCATAGATGACAAGTGCCATGTAATTGCTATGCTAATTAGGGTCCATTCCACATTTGGTGGGTGCTGTTAAGACAGGAGAAACTTGTAACTAACAGTAGATGATGATGGATGAAAAGGCTTCTGTCATACAGCACCCCTCCAATAGCATTCTATTAATCTTGGCAACTTTTAATGCAGAATTTGTCCTGGTCATATTACAAGGTAGCTAGCGCTCTTAAATGTGGTTTATGCACATAATTGTATACAGGAAATAATTAAATGTCCCAGATTATGAATTTGGGTCTCCACTGATCTGTAATTTGAATTTACTTTGTGTAGAGAATATGTGGGTTAAATCTCAAACCCACTAAACTGCTGACTGTCCACGTTTCTTCCTGCTCCTTATGTAAATGATTCTCAGCTACTGCTCCCTTCCTTTCAAAACCATTACCTTTAACTCTTCTAAAATACGACATCAGCAACTTCACAATCTTTTGCCCTGTCCCTAACACAATTTTCACCTCCAAGCTCCTTGAATGCATGACCCATGCCTTTTTATTTCAGCATCTTTTCAATGTCAGTAATAGCATTATACAGTCGGTTCTGCAATAACGCGATAGTTCCGTTCTTGTGCAATCCTGTGTTATAAGAAAATCGCATAATAGCAGCACCATTTAAACTAATGAGACCAGAATCACATGAGAATCAATAATACCCTTTAAAAGTTTGTGCTTTAGAAACAGTGTCCCTAGCTTGTCAATGCTGTTACAGTGAATTTACATTGTAGCAGAATGACCTGTATTCTCAAGGTTCATAACGCTCCGTATAAAAAAAACAATTCCCATTCTCAATCCTTAGATTCTGGGAAATCTCAGCAAATTAGGGTGGCACAGTGGCTCAGTGGTTAGCACTGCTGCCTCACAGTGCTAGCGAGTTCAATTCCAGCCTCGGGTGACTGTGTGGAGATTGCACATTCTCCCCGTGTCTGCGTGGGTTTCCTCCGGGTGCTCCGGTTTCCTTCCACAGTCTAAAGATGCGCAGGCTAGGTGAATTGGCCATGCTAAATTGCCTATAGTGTTAGGTGCAGGGGTAAATGTAGGGGAATGGGTCTGGCTCTTCGGAGGGTGGGTGTGGACTTGTTGGGCCGAAGAGCCAGTTTCCACACTGTAGGGAATTTAGTCTAATTCTCGTCGTGTCTGTGTGGGTTTCCTCTGGGTGTTCTGATTTCCTCCCATAATTCAAAGATGTACAGGTTAGGCAAATTGGCCTTGCTAAATTGCCCATAGTGTTCAGGGATATGTAGGTTAGGCATATTAGTCAGGGGTAAATGTAAAGTAACAGGGAGGGGGATACTCTTCAGAGGGTTGGTGTGGACTTGTTGGACCTAATGGGCTCTTTACACACTGTAGGGAGTCTATGATATGAAATGAGAAAACTGCCAAATTTATGTACAAAGAGAAGAGACATAAGCCAAGTAACGATAAGCCAGTTAGCTTAAGATCATTCATTGATAAAATGTTAGTCTATGGTAAAGGATGTAATAGCAGAGCATTTAAAAACACATAACATGATCAAGCAGAGTTAGCATGGCTCCATCAAGGGGGAAATTTGATTTGATTTGATTTATTATTGTCAATATACATAGGTACAGTGAAAAGTTTTGTTTTGCGTGCAGTACAGGCAGATCATACCATACAAAGTGCATTGGAAATATATTTGAAATATGAAGTGTGACTTCAAATAAACCTGTTGGTCTACAACCTGGTGTTGTGTGACTTCTGACTTTGTCCACCCCAGTCCAACACCAGCACCTACACATCACAAAGAGTGCGATCAACATTCAAATTTAAAATTTGAGAGGTCCATTCAGAAGTCTGATAACTGGGGAAGAAGCTGTTCTTGAATCTGTTGGTATGTGTGTTTAAGCCAAACCTTTTAGTTAAATCATGCTTAACAAAGTTACTAGAATTCTTTGAGGAGGGAACAAGCAAGATAAGTAAAACAGAAGGCTGTAATAATATTTGGATTTCCAGAGGGTTTTGTTCAGATACCCATATGTTAGGCTACTTAAAATAATAAGAGCCCATAGTGTCAGGGCTAGTACATGAACATGGATAGAGGATTGGCTAACTAATGGAAGATGGAGAGTTAGGGTACATGCACATATTCAGGATGGCAATCTATACTTAGTATAGTGCCACAAGGATCAATACTGTGACCATAATTATTCACACCATATATTAATGATTTTGATGTGGAAAGTGAACATACTTTAGACAAATTTGTGGATGAAATAAAAATAGGTAGGACGGCAAGTGGTGAGGGTGACATGAAGAGACTGCAGAGGGATGTAGAGAGTTTAAGTGAATTGGCAAAACCTGGCAGATACAATATAATGTGGGCAAGTGTGAGGTGATGCATACTAACAAGAAGAATAGAAGAGCTAAATATTATTTAAATGGAGAAAGATTTCAGAGAGTGATGGCACAGGGACTTGGGGATTCTCCGGCATGAATCACAAAAAGCTTGCTTACCAGTAAAGGGTAATCAGTAAATGGGAAGGTAAATGAATGTTAGCTTTTATTTCAAAGACATTGGAGCATTAAAATTGGGTGGTCTTGCTAAAACTGTACAAGGCACCTGTCAGAACATAGCTGGAATGCTGTGAACAGTTTTGGTCCCCCTACTATCCTTGACTGGACCTATTCCTACCCTAGTCATTCTTTTATTCCTATCTAAAGAAAGTTATACTGGTATTGGAGGCAGTCTGGAGAAGGATCACTAGGTTATTACCAGGTGTAGATAGATTGTCTTATGAGGAGAGATTGAATAGGTTGGGCCTGGACTCATTCGAATTTCAAAGAATGCGAGGTGACTTGGTTGCAACACATAAGGTTCTGAAGGGTCTTAACAAGATATTGTGTCTCCCTTTATAGAAGAGTCTGTGACCGGAGGAAATATCACAGAGTGAAGAATTAGGGGCCACTTAAACAGATATGGGGAGGAATTTCTCCTCATAGACAGGTGAATCTATTAAATTCTTTACTACAGAGAGTTATCAAGGTTGGGCTGTGAAGTATATTCAATGTTATGGTGGACAATAAGGGAATCAAGAGATATGGGGAAGAGACAGGAAAGCAGGCTTGAGGGTCATCAGATCGGCAGTGATCTCATTGAATGGTAGAGTGGATGTGATGGGCCATAAGGCAAAAGTGAGTACTGCAGATGTTGGAGATCAAAGTCAAGATTAGAGTGGTGCTGGAAAAGCACAGTAGGTCAGCATCCAAGGAGCAGGAAAATTAATGTTTCAGGCAAAACCCCTTCATTAGGCTGGGAGCCTCGGGGGTGGAGAGATAAATGGGAGGGGGGGTGGAGCTGGGGGCGTTCTTCCTCCAGGCATCGCAGAGTGCTTCAGAGAACATCTCTGGGACACCCGCACCAATCAACCCCACCACCCTGTGGCCCAACATTTCAACTCCCCCTCTGCCGAGGACATGCAGGTCTGGGCCTCCGCCATCGCCACTCCCTTACCACCCGACACCTGGAGGAAGAATTCCTCATCTTCTGCCTCGGAACACTTCAACCCCATGGCATCAATGTGGACTTCACCAGTTTCCTCATTTCCCCTCCCCCCACCTTATTCCAGTTCCAACCTTCCAGCTCATCACAGTCCTCATGACCTGTCCCATCTGTCTATCTTCCTTTCCACCTATCCGCCCCACCCTCCCCTCTGACCTATCACCTTTACCCCCACCTCCATCACCTATTGCACTCTCAGGTACCTTCCCCCCAGCCCCACCCCGCCATCCCATTTACCTCTCCACACCGGAGGCGCCCAGCCTCATTCCTGATGAAGGGCTTTTGCCCGAAGCGTTGATTTTCCTGCTCCTTGGATGCTGCCTGAACTGCTGTGCTTTTCCAGCACCACTTTAATCTTGACTCTGATGGGCCATATGCCTAATTATGCTCTGATATCCTTTGGTCTCTTTTTAAATTGTTTTTTTTTTATTCTGTGTTTTTAGGAGAAGAACTTGATTTGGCTAGAGTTTCTCTTCAAGATACTCCAATAAAGGACTTGGCTGAAATGCAGTCGACCACTGTAACACAGGAAATGCAGCAACCAGCTTGCTCACTGCAAACAGCAATGTAATAAATGACTATTTGTTTCAGATATTGTTGGCAGATGTTGCTGAGATGAAAACTCTGTTTGCAAATATTCCTTCCCTCATTCCCATTGCTGATGCATGGCTTGCAGTTCATTTCTTTATGTTTTTCAGTAGTTTCAAACTTGAATACTTCTGTTTATTCTGAAAAATCCCCTTAAATGTCTGCCACAGTATCTCTACTGATCTGTCCTTTAGCCTAATTTGCCAGTTCACTTAATTTAGTTCCATCTTACACAGGTGCAACTTAAGAGAACCCAGACTGAGTACTTGATGGAGAAAGGAATTGAAGAGCCTGTCGACTGGTTGAGTTGCAGAAGAAGAATGTCCTTGTCTGGAAATTAGACACCAGCACAAACCAATTGGTTTGAATTAGACCTGTTTCTATTTAAATACATGGCTTTTGTGTTGCAGTGGTAGTTTCCCTACCTCTGCTCTAGGACAGGTCGGGATTCAAGTCCCACTCCAGTAGGAAATGTCATAACTTCTCTGAACAGGTTGATTAGGTAAATGTCTCCTGATTAAGCAATGACTTTGATTTAGAAATTCGCCTTGGTGTTTTTAAATCCTTCCACGTTCTCACCTGTTCCGCTCTCTCTCTGTCCTTTTGATCCTTCTGGCCTTTTGCGCATCTCCAGTTTTCTTCACTTTCCTATTGGTGCCCATGCCTTCAGCTTCCTGGGCCCGAACCTCTGGATTTCCCTTTGACCTCTTGGCCCCTTGACCTCTTTTCCCTCTTTAATCTGCTCCTTAAGAGCTACCTCATTGACTAAGCACTTTTCTGCTCCAATTTCACCCAAAGTAGTTCAGTGTCAAATTTTTCTCTTTAATGTTCTTGTTGAGTGCCTTTGGGCTTTTTTTTAAACTGTTAAAAGTGTTATTTAAGTGTAAGTTCTTGTGCTCTAATGTCGAGGCAATTCTGTGCAAAGGGCCTGGCTCTAGTAAGCTTTTAGTGGCTTGCAGTTTGATACATCGCAGGTTTTTACCTCTCTATTCAGTTAGAAACATAGAAAATAGGAGTAAGAATAGGCCATTCTGCCCATTAAGCCTGCTGTACCATTCATTACAATTATGGCTCATCATGCAACTCAATAGCCTGTTCCTGCAATTCTTCCATGTCCTTTGATCGCTTTCATCCCAAGTGGCATATCCAACTTACTCTTTGAAAACATTCAATACTTTGGCCTTGATTGTTTTCTGTAGCAGTGAACTCCACAGCCTCACCACTCTCTGGGTGAAGAAATTCCTCTTCATCTCAGTCCTAAATGGTTTACCTGTATCTTTCACCTGTCAGCCTTGGTTTTGGACTCTCCAAACCTTAAAAGCATCCTTCCTGCATCTGCGCTGTTTAGTCCTGCCAGAATTTTATAAATTTCTGAGATCTCCCTCAATTCACTCCACTAAATTTCAGCAAATATAATCCTGTGGTTGTGTCTGTAGCCTATAGTAGGTGCCTTAACCTTTTCACCTGGACTTTGTAATTTAAAAGTCAAGAGTATGGTGCTGGAAAAGCACAGCAGGCCTGGCAGCATCTGAGGAGCAGGAGAATCGACATTTCGGGCATAAGTCTGATTCCTGATGAAGGGCTTATGCCCGAAACGTCGATTCTCCTGCTCCTCGGATGCTGCCTGACCTGCTGTGCTTTTCCAGCACCACATTCTCAACTCTAACTTCAGCATTTGCAGTTCTCACTTTCCCTTTAGCAATTTAAAAGCAGAACCTGCTAGAAACGGGAAACAATACAATGGGCTGAGGAATTGTTGTTGTGGTTGTGGTGGTGGTGGGCTCAGCATATTTCCTTGGTGAAATGCTGTCATTTGATGTTTTGTGTGTGAATACTAACTGTCATTATTTTTATGGCAGCTTCCTAACTGGCAACTGACGTGAATCTATCAGCACACATTAAGTCATAGGGTCAGAGAGTAATAAAGTCGTACAGCATAGAAATAGACTCTGCGTCCAACTTGTCTTTGCTGACCATAATCCCAAACTGAACTAGTCCCAATTGCCTTCACTAGACACGTATCTCTCCTAACATTTCTTATTCATGTTCTTATCCAAATGTCTTTTAAACATTGTAACTGTACCCACATCCACTGCTTCCCCTGGAAGTTTGTTCCACACATGAACCACTCCCTGTTAAAAAAAAATGCCCCAGATTGCTTTTTAAAATCTCCCTTCTCTCATCTTAAAAATACACCCCTTCGTCTTGAAATCACCCCACTCTGGGGAAAGGACACCTGTCATTCACCTTATCTATGCCCCTCATGATTTTATAATCCTCGCTAAGGTCACCCTGCCACCTCGTACGCACAAATGAAAAAAATCCCAGCCTATCCAGCTTCTCCTTAGAACACAAACTCTTCAGTCCCAGCCACATCCTCCTGGACATGTGTTCAGATTGACTAGTAATCTTGATATTATGAGCTCACTGGATAGATATTTGGCTAGTTCGATGATAGGTTGTAGCTTGCTTTGTGGGTGGCATGGTGGCTCAGTGATTAGTACTGCTGTCTCACAGTGCCAGGGTCCTGGGTTCAATTCTAGCTTTGGGTAACTATCTGTGTAGAGTTTGCACATTCTCCCTGTGTCTGCATGGGTTTCCTCCCACAGTCCAAAGGTGTACAGGCCAGGTGAATTAGCAATACTAAATTGCCCATAATGGTAGGTGCATTAGTCAGAGAGAAATGGGTCTGGGTGGGTTACTTTTCAGAGGGTCAGTGTGGAACTTGTTGGGCCGAAGGGCTTGTTTCCACACTGTAGGGAATCTAATCAAAAGATAAGATTTTGTGACAATTCTATCTGAAAATCTTTTGTGGACAAGTGGGTAGTTAATGTAAATGTACCAAATGGGACATGCTTGCTGTGCTTTGATGTATAGAACATAGAACATAGAAGAATACAGCGCAGTACAGGCCCTTTGGCCCTCGATGTTGCGCCAATCCAACCCACCTAACCTACACTAGCCCACTACCTTCCATATGCCTATCCAATGCCTGATTAAATGCCCATAAAGAGGGAGAGTCCACCACTGCTACTGGCAGGGCATTCAATGAACTCACGACTCGCTGAGTAAAGAACCTACCCCTAACATCTGTCCTATACCAACTCCCCCTTAATTTAAAGCTATGCCCCCTCGTAATAGCTGACTCCATACATGCAAAAAGGTTCTCACGGTCAACCCTATCTAAACCCCTAATCATCAAGTCACCCCTAAACCTTCTTTTCTATAATGAAAACAACCCCAAGTGCCTCAGCCTTTCCTCATACGATCTTCCTACCATACCAGGCAACACCATGGTAAACCTCCTCTGCACCCGTTCCAGTGCCTCCACATCCTTCCTATAGTATGGCGACCAAAACTGCACACAATACTCCAGGTGCGGCCGCACCAGAGTCTTATACAACTGCAACATGAACATGTATGTGTATTGTTAAGACATATCTTGAGCTGCTGTTAATTACTGCTACCTTAAAAAGATGTGATATGTTACAAGGAATAATAGAATTGTTCTGGTGACAAAATAGGCCATTCAGCCCATTATGGTTGCACTGTCTCTGTTATCAAGTGCCAATCTTCTGTCTTTTTCTCCTGTCCCTGCCCACCATTTCTATCCAACTAATTATTTTTTGCCTTCTTGAATGCCTTTAGTTGCATGACTGCAATGACTCTATATATAGCAGTGGTAGTTTAATCTATCTGTATATTGTCTCCTCTTCAGAATAAGAACCCACATTATCGTTTTGCCAATCCTTGTGCAAATGATACATTTACATTGAAGAGAAGAACAGTTTTTATGTGACCGTCCATGACTCAAGTTGGAATATTAGCCACCTCCCTAGTATTGGGATTGTCATAGAATCATAGAGTCTCAGAGATGTACAGCACGGAAAAAGATCCTTCGGTCCAGCTCGTCTATGCTGACCAGCTTTCCTAACCTAATCTAGTCTCAATGGCCAGCACTGGCCCATATCCCACTAAACCCTTCCTATTCATATACCCATCTAGATGCCTTTTCAATGATGTAACCGTACTAGCCTCTACCACTTCCTCTGGCAGCTCATTCCTTTCACGCACTACCCACTGCGTGAAAAAGTTACGCCTCAGCTCCCTTTTATGTCTTCCCCTCTCACCCTAAACCTATGCTCTCTAGTTTTGGACTCCCCCACTCAGGGAAAAGACAATGTCTATCTATCCTATCCACGCCCCTCATGATTTTGTAAACCTCTATAAGGCCACTCCTCAGCCTCCGACGCTCCAGGGAAAACAGCCCCAGCGTGTTCATTCTCTCCCTATAGCTCAAATCCTCCAACCCTGGCGACATCCTTGTAAATCTTTTCTGAACCCTTTTAACTTTCACAACATCCTTACTATAGCAGGGAGACCAGAATTGCACACAGTATTTCAAAGCGGCCTAACCAATATCCTGTGCAGCCACAACATGATCTCCCAATTCCTATACTCAATGCACTGACCAATAAAGGCAAGCATGTCAGATGCCACCTTCACTATCTTACTTATCTGCGACTCCACTTTCAAGGAGCTATGAACCTGCACTCCAAGGTCTCTTTGTTCAGCAACACTCCCTAGGACCTTACCATTAAGTGTATAAGTCCTGCCTGGATTTTTCTTTATAAAATGCTGCACCTTACATTTATCTAAATTAAACTCCACCTGCCACTCCTTGGCCCATTGCTCCATCTGATCAAGATCCCATTGTACTCTGAGGTAACCTTCTTTGCTGTCCACTGCACCTGCAATTTTGGTGGCATCTGCAAACTTACTAACCATACTTCCTACGTGCACATCTAAATCATTTATATAAATGACGAAAAGAAGTGGACCCAGCACCGATCCTTGTGGCAGATCGCTGGTCACAGGCATCCAGTCTGAAAAACAGTGGAGGCAGATATGGACCATAAATACTTTCCTTTATCCACTCATGGGACACAAGCAGCATGGGCTGGGCCAGCATTTATTGCCTGTCTCGAGTTGCCCTTGAGAAGATGGTGGTGAACTGCCTCTTGATATGTCGGTAGACCTACTATGCCCTTCGGAAGAGAGTTCCAGGATTTGACCCAGTGCCACAGAAGTAACAGCAATATATTTCCAAGTCAGGATGGTGAAAGGCTTGAAGGGGAACTTGCAGATGTTCCCATCTATCTGCTGCCCTTGCCTTCTGTTTGAAAGTGGCCGTGGGTTTGGAAGGTACTGCCAGAGGGCCATTAGTGAATTGTTGCAGTGCATCTTGTAGATGGTAGAAAATTATTTCAGTGGTGGAAGGAGTGGATGTGTGTAGATGTGCTGGCAATCAAGGGGGAAGCTTTTGCTGGATGATTCAGGTTTCTTAAATGTTGCTTTTGGCTCACACCCTGTGCCAGCCATTTAAGTTGGACCATGTAGCAGCAACCATTAAGTCTCATTAACAGCTTTATTCAGGGAGGTTTAAAAATGCTGACTGGAACTTTCCAAATCTGAAAGGTCATGTGACAGCAAGGACATGAAGAGGAAAGTAGAGAAAGGAAAAATCAATGAAATGCAGAGAAGCCTTGAAGAGATTTTAAAAAGAGTAGAAGGAGAACAAATTGTTCTTGACAAAGTACTAGGAGCTAATAGAGAACATGCGTGTGTGTCTGAGCACTTATGTGTGTGTGTGTTGGTGCGTGTCTGCGTGTGTCAGTGTCTGTGTGGAGTTTGTACATTCTTCCTGTGTCTACGTGGGTTTCCTCCAGGTGCTCCAGTTTCCTTCCCCAGTGTGAAAGTGTGTAGGTTAGGTGAATTGGCCATGCTAAATTGCCCATAGTGTTCAGGGTAGGTGGATTAACCATGGGAAATTGAAGGTGATATGGTAGGTGGGTCTGGGTGAGATGCTCTTTGGACGGTGGGTGTGGACTCGATAGGCCAAATGGCCTGTTTCCACATTGTAGAGGTTCAATTAATCAGAGGAGTCGAAAGTGGTACTCCTCAGTTCACTAGGTGTCTCTGCATCCTCATGCATGTCTTGTAAATGTATCCATTTGCACCACAAGCAGACTACAGATGTGCCCCAATTCCACAAATAACTGCCGTGTTTGATGGCTCTGTCAAGATTCAAATCAATTGCGGAATGTGTGTGGTAAACAGTGCAGTACTGAGGTGAGTGGAAATGCTGACTCAATTCAAAGCAAGTTATATATAACGTATTCAACACCCGAACTATTGATAAATTCTGTCCTCCATTGTCTGTGAATCACAGGTACAAATGATGATCAGTTCTCAATGATGAGTCACAAAAGTCTGCTTCACAACTCCAATAAATATAACATTGTAATGTCACTCTATTTGCAATGTCAGTTAATTTTATTTATCTACTCACTAAAGAGTGGCTGTGAGGACTATTATAAGTACAAAGGATAGTTTGCTACTCTCCTGCAGTCAAGTTACGGAGTTGTCACTTCTTTTCTGAGAAATTAGATAAAGGGACCACCTTCTCAAAGAAATTTGAGATTATTCTCAGACTTAGTATCAAAAGTAATTCAGGTAAAATGTTAAATTGAAGAAGATGAAAATCTCACTTGAGAAATAATGCGAGGTCAGATGAAACTTAGAAAGTTGGTTTTCTATATTGACGTAAAAATATTTCCTATTTACTTTCTGTAAGTGTACCTCCAGCTTGTGAATTATAGCATGGGCCATTGGCCTATCATATCTTAATTTTTAGTAGATGTCTTTAACTGACCACATTCCCCTGACCTTTCCCCCATAGCTCTGCCTACGTGCAATCCTCACTGCTGATCATCGTGTTGTGTAACGCTGTCTGCACTATCATTCACCGTGGAGTCGATTTGCTGCTACAATCCTGTTTTAGGGACCCATTTAATCTGATATGGTAGAGGGAAACTATTTGCTGGTCTAATATGAAGAGGCTTATGTTTTAAACAAGTTGCAGTTTACTGCATATCAGCAACTATGTACAAGTGACACTAATACAATAGATATTGTTACAGAGACATTCCTTCACATTCTCACCATTACATCATCACTATCGACCTCCTGGGGGTTACCATTGACCACAAACTAACTGGACTAGCCGCATGACACTCAATATTAACTTTTTCAGGCCCTTGCACTCACATACAACAAGCTGTGCAGTTTTGTTTTATTTTCCAATGTATAATTTCCTTTTTGGAAGTTACTATTGAATATGCTTTTATTGCTAATTCAGACAGGGCTTGAACAATTGCTGAACAATTAGTCCAGAGACCCAGATAATGTTCTGGGAACCCCGGTTTGAATCCTGCCATGGCAGATGGTGGAATTTGAATTCACCATCAGAAAATATCTGGAATTAAGAATCTAACAGTGGTTGTCATAAAAGCTCATCTGATTCACTAATGCCCTCCCCTCGTTTGGCCTATATGTGACTCCACAACAAAATGGTTGATTCTCAACTGCCATTTAGGCAATTAGGGAGGGATAATAAATACGGTCTGAGCTGGCGAAGCCCTTATCTCGTGAATGAATCTTCAAAGAATCAAAACAATTCTCTGCATAAAAAGAGAGAGCTTTCTAATTTCACTGATGGATCTTTGAGTCACCTTAAATCTGAATTTGCTGGTTACCAAGCCTTCTGTAGTGGAAGCAGTTCCTTCCTACTCGCTATGTCAGCTGTTTTAATGATTTTTGAGTACAGCTATCACTTCTGCTCTTGAACCTCCCTGATGGAAGGGGAACTACTTGATGTTTTGCCACCTCAATCCCGTTATCATTTGAGTAACAAATCCCCTTCAAGACCTTGACATTCCTCCAGCAGTATGGTGCTCAGAACTGAACATAACGCTCCAGTTGAAGCGTCAGCAGTGAGTTATGGCGATTTTGCTTTGGCTGTCTTGTTTTTGAATAGTATTCCTGAATTTTTACAGTACGGTTTTCTTTGACAACCATTTGAACGTGTCCTGCCACCTTCAAATATTTGTTTGTATAACTCCCAGACTCTTCTCTGCACTCACTTCTAAGTTACATCTTCAAGTTTATATTGACTTTCCTACCAAAATGTATCACTCACACTTCCCTGAATTAAATTGTTTGCCCCTATCCTTTACATTAGTACATGCTCTGCTAAAGTCTTCTCCTCATTTTATAGAACCACAAAAAACAAAGGAAAGCTATGCATAGACAGAGGCCACACGGCTCATCATATTATTGCTATGAATTATTATGTTTCCAAACTTCATGTTTGTAAATCTTGAGATTGTTCTCCATATACTGAACTTCAGATCAATAAATTCTATTAAAAACAGTGCACCCACTATCAGCCCTAATTAACAGCACTGTTTTCTTGTAGAAAATCTATTGTTCCCCATCACTGTCTCCCTTCAGTGTAGTCCACAATTTTATATCGATATTCTGACTTTGAGTTTTAAACCCATGGGCTTTCGATTTGCTAACGAATCTATTATGAAGCACTGCATCAAATGCCTTTTTGAAACAACATTAACCACGCCATCCACACCACCCCGTTGTTTATTTCATCAAACAATTCAATCAAGTTTGTCAAATGCAATTTGCTTTTAATAAACTCATGATTACTTTTCATTTACTTTCTCATACATTTTCAAATTTCTATTAATTTGGCCTTGCTTGTTGCCTTTAAAAGAATCCCCCACTACTGGTGTTAAGTAAACAGACTCTAATTGCAAGCTTCATCCCTCTCCTTTTTAAAACAGTGTGTGCTATCTGGGTGGGGCGGTGGCTCACTGCTTAGCACTGCCAGGGACCTGGATTCGATTCCATCCTTGGGTGTGGAATTTGCGCGTTCTTCCTGTGTCTGCGTGGGTTTCCTCCGGCTGCTCTGGTTTCCTCCCACAGTCCAAAGACATGCAGGTCTGATGGACTGGTCATGCTAAATGTATCCTTTATCTTCCCTTCTACAGTACTGGTTCAATAAAAATCCCAGTTATGACTTACAAAAAAAAAATCACATTTCAAAACCAGTCAGCCTGCTGAGTGTCCTTTGTAGATTTTCCTCTGTCTTCTTTCCTTCTTCTTAGGGATTCTGTTTCACAGGTCGTTGGTTGATAAAGTTACCTTTAAGAGAGCAGATATTTCTGCGGGCAGTCTCTCTTTCGAGTTCTTGGTGCTTGGCCTTTCTCTTTGCCGCTCTGCCTAACTGTTTAAAAATGGCTGATATTTATACCCCAAAACATCAGATCATTTCATTGGCTTTAATATTGTCAAAGTACTAAATTCAAACTTGATTGGAGTTTGGTATCTTGGGGCATAATTAAACTGATTAGCCGAGTTTGAATTTGTTTTTGTCTCATAGCAACCCAGCCAGTGCTAGCTGTTCTGACCAAGCCTTACGTTGTTCCCTTGTCCCAGACTTTCTGTGCCTCTCTAAGTCCTTGCTAGCTTTTCAACTCTCTTAAAGGTACAGTACCTCTTATGTCTTCATAACACCTCCCCCCTTAAGAAAAAAGAACCATCATATTGAAAAGATGACTTTATTTGTTTTCTATTCTTTAAAAAGATTACCGTAACATATAGATAACTTTAATCTAGGTTCACCTTAACTATTTCCCATATATATAAAATGTTGAATAAAAACAAATCTCACCTACACTTTATCAGCTAAATCTGCGATAATGCATCTGCAATTACATTCTTATGACCCGCTACATGTATGATTTTTAAATTAAAAGTCTGCAACATAAGACTCCAATTAAATAGTTTCATATTCTTGTTTTTAAAGTGTTCTAAAAATGTAAGCAGATTGTGATCCATGTACATAACCATCTCTGACACATTGTTTGTGACATACACGTTAAAATGTTGTAAGGCCAGTACCAAACTCAATAGTTCTTTATCGATCATGGATTACTTCCTCCATTGGATGTTGAGTTTCTTCGTAAAGTAACCAACTGGCAGTTCAATCCCATTCTCATCTTCCTGTAGGAATACAACTCCAACTCCTATGTCACGAGCATCGATGGCAACTTTAAAATGCTTGTGAAGCTAAAACTGGTTTGTTGGTTAATATTGCTTTCAAATGTTTAAATGCCTCCTGGCAGAGTGCTGTCCATCGACAATTTAACTGATTTACTGAAGAAGAACATAATGGTGCTAATCACTGCTGAAGTTTGGAACAAACATCCGATAGAATCTGCTGAGTCCTAAGAATTGAAGCACTTCTTTCCTCGAGGTTGGTTGTGGAAATTCCTTGATGGCGTTTGTCTTTGCGTTCCGTGGGGACAATCTTCCATGACCAATGTTATGTCCCAAGAACGTCACCTCTGCTTTCGCGAATTCAGTTTTGTTTGACTTTATTACAAGTTTTGCTTCTCGTAGTCATTCAAACAGCTCTTCCAACTGTACCACATGATCTTTCCAGGACTTACTAAAGACTGCACAGTTTGTTAACCCAGCCACAATTCTGTTCATGAGTCATTGGAATGTGACGGATGCGTCCTTCATTCCAAAGGGCATCACTTTAAATTAATATAGTCTGTTTGGGGTTACAAACGCAAAAATTTCTTTCACCATCTGGGCGGCACGGTGGCACAGTGGTTAGCACTGCTGCCTCGCAGCGCCAGAGACCCGGGTTCAATTCCCGCCTCAGGCGACTGACTGTGTTTCATTCCAAAGGGCATCACTTTAAATTAATATAGTCCGTTTGGGGTTACAAACGCAAAAATTTCTTTCACCATCTCTGATAAAGGTACCTGCCAGGAACCATGCAATAAGTCCAACATGATGATCTAACTGGCTTGTCCGACTTTCTCAATACAATCCCCAAATCTCGGAATTTGATATGAGTCCTATTCTGTAATGATGTTGACCTTCCGATAACTGTAAAGTAATCTAATCTAATCTAATCTCTGATAAAGGTACCTGCCAGGAACCATGCAATAAGTCCAACGTGATGATCTAACTGGCTTGTCCGACTTTCTCAATACAATCCCCAAATCTCGGAATTTGATATGAGTCCTATTCTGTAATGATGTTGACCTTCCGATAATCCATGCAGAATCGTTGAGTCCCGTCTGGTTTGGGAACTAAGACAATTGGCGAACTCCATTTACTCTGGCTTGGTTCGACAGTATTGTCGTCGAGCATGGCCTTCACCTCCATTTGGACCTGTCTGGCTTTGAAAGGATTAAGTCGATAGGGGTGTTGTTTTATCAGAGCAGTATTCCCTATGTCTACTTCATGTACAATAGCATTAGTCCTCCCCATCTGATTCTTTCATATGTCCTTATACTGCAGTAAAAAGCTTTCAACTCCATCCTATGCTCCTGAGACAGATAGCTTACTAACCTAACCCACTCCTCAAGGACCTTTTCATTTTTAAATTTATTTTGAGGCACATCAAAATCCATTTCATCGGGATTTGATTCCTCACTTTGTGGGGCAGTAACTAACACCTGATTCTCCAGTTCTTTCTCTCTATATAATATGGTTTCAACCTGTTGACATGACATTCCCAATACCATTTTTTTCTATCTGACATCTTTACCCGATAGTTCTCCTGACTCAACTTTTTATCAATTTGATAGGGACCACCAAACTTGGCTTTGAAGGGATGTCCTATCACTGGTAACAGTACTAACACAGCATCCCCTCAGGAAAATGTCCGAGTCTCAGAGTTTTTATCTGCCACTGCTTCATTCTATGCTGTGCCCTCTTTAGGTGCTGTTCAGCTAACTCATCCACGAGGGCCTCACACTCCATGCCTGAAATTAACTCATAGGGAGTGAACTGAGTAGATTCATTTGGGGCATCTCCAATGGCAAACAATAGGAATGGGATACCTTTATCCAAATCATTCGGGTAATCCTGACACAATGCTCTCGACATGGTCTTCAAGGTCTGATACTACCTTTCTAAAGCTCTCTGGGATTCAGGATGATATGCACTGGATTTAAAGTGCTGTATACCTGAGCTACATATAACGTCCTTAAACAGCCTAGCAGTAAAATCTGACCCTTAGTCTGACGGAATCTCTCTGGGTAGCCCACACCGTGTAAAGAAAGCTACTAACTCCTCTACTACCCTTTTTGCCTTGATACTCCGCAATGGAATTGCCTCCGGAAATCTGGTAGACACATCCATTATGGTTAACAAGTACTGGTTCCCACTTCTAGTTCTTGGGAGGGGACCTACACAATCAATTATAACCCACGTGAAAGGTTCTTCCAATGCGGGAACTGGCAACAAAGGTGCCGGTTTTATTATCGTCTGTGGCTTACTTACCATTTGGCATGTCTGACACTTATGGCAAAAGTTAATGATATCCTTATGTATTCCAGGCCAATAACAATGTTTTTGTGCCTTAGCCTGGGTCTCTCTTACCCTAGGTGACCTACTACAGGTAGTTCATGTGCTACCCGTAACACCTCCTGCCTGTATGCTATCGGCTACACAATCTGGTACACTTCGGCCCATTTCTCCTCTGCACTAACCTGCCATGGTCTCCACTTCTGTATTAGGATTCTATCCTTCAGATAATAACCCTCAGGAAGCTCCTCTGCCTCCTTTTCAGAATACGCATCCACATATATCTCTTTTATTGTCTTGTCTTGCTGTTGCAAGTCCCTTAGCCTTTCAGGACTAAACACCTCTGTCTACCCTCTACCTGTTTACGTTTTTCCTGTACCATGACATCATCCAGGATATCCACTAATTGAACCTCAACTCCTTTTTCTCTTTATTTTTCGCTTTGTGCTGTGACTGAGGATAGTGAGATATGGTTACTACACAGTTTGAGAAAATACCAGGATATTTCTGTTTTAACTTCTCAGTTTCTTGGTCTTTCTCAGACTTCTCTACAACAAGGGGTGTCACTCCCACCTTGGATCCTGCCAAATCATTCCCAAGAGCAAATTGAATTCCTGGAACTGACGCTCTGTCAATCACTCTCACTGTAACTTCCCCAGTCTTGAATTGGCACTCCAATCTGATCGTACATAGGAGAATGCTAAATTTCTGCCCATCTATCCCACAAATTACCACGCACTCAGGTAATAGATCAGAAAGAGTGCAAAGATGTTCATCCCTTACTGTCAGCGACTGGTTACATCCTACATTTCTCAAAATTATCACTTCTTGCCCTTCTCCCCCTGTTCTTTCTGAATAAACCTTACTCACAGAGGCAAATTCTTTGCAGAGATCAGGTACTAACTCCATTCCCAGCCTCTGCCTAGTCTGTGTATTCTCCTGCAGCTCCTCGGCTCTTCTTGGGGGTCTCCTTTACTACCTTCACTAATGCCACTGGCTTCGCTTCTTTTACCACATCTTCTCCCACAGTGCCTTTCTTTAATGGCCAGCACTGTGTCCTTATGTGTCCCACTTTACTACAGTGGAAACATCTGAGGCCTTTTACCTGCTTTCCACCCTCTTGGACTTCTTTTTTATAATGTGGGATAATCTTACCAGGGCTCTTTACTCTTGGTTTTGTAGTGTGGGATCTCACCTTCTCCCAACTTCTATTCCTTGCAGGACGGAATTCTGGCTGGAAGCTTGTCTTATGCACCAATGTGTATTCATCTGCTAATTCTGCTGCCCTACTCACTTTCTGTTCCTTCACGTGAATTCTTATCATCTCTGGAAGTGAGTTTTTAAACTCTTTCAGCAGGATAATCTCTCTTAGAGCCTTAAAGGTTCTATCTATCTTTAAAGCATACACCCATTGATCAAAATGACTATGTTTAATTCTTTCAAACTCAACATAAAGTATGACCTGGTTCCTTCTTTATGTTTGTGAACCGCTGTCTATATGCTTCTGGTACCAATTCATAAGCACTTAAAATAGCCTGTTTAACCTCTTCATAATCTGTTGACCCCTCATCTAATGATGCGACAAATACCTCACTAGCTCTGCCTACCAGTTTAGTCTGAACTAGCATTACCCATATATCATCGGACCACCCCCTCTACCTTGCCAATTTTTCAAATGAAATGAAGAAGGCTTCAACATCTTTCTCATCAAAATATGGCAGAGTTTTGACATATTTGTATATATTACTAACTTCTCTTTTAATCTCCATCCTGTTAACTTGACTTTGCTGATTAAGTTGCGACTTCTCAAGTTCAAATTCTCTCTCTTTTTGTCTCTCCCTTTCTCATCTCTCTCTTTGCTCAGCTAAGAACCTTCTCTCTCTTTTTCTCTCTCCTTGTTTATCTTCTAACTCCATTTTCTTAATTGTAGTTTGACTTTTTCTACCTCTACTACACTTGTCTGTTTCTCTGACACCCCTAAGTGTTTCAGTGATTCCATTACAAGTTCAGCTTTAATTTTGTCTTTGGTCGAACACAAATCTAACTTAGAATCTCTACAGTGTGGAAGCAGGCCCTTCAGGCCAACCAGTCCACATCGACCCTTGAAGAGTAACTTACCCAGACCCATTTCCCCTCTGGCTAATGCACCGCACACTATGGTGTAATTTAGCATGGCCAATTCACCTGACTTGCACATCTTTGGACTGTGGGAGGAAACCCACACAGACAGTCGCCGGTGGTTGGAATCGAACCAGGGACCCTGGTGCTATGAGGCAGCAGTGCTAACCACTGAGCCACCGTGCCACCCTTCTTTGTTAATTCTAAAAGTATGGCCTTTTTCTTTCCTTCTCAACTTTCTTCAAATCCCAGAACCTCCTTCACAATTTTAAAAGCCATTTCTCTCACTTTTAAATTAACCAACCAAAAGTCATGGTAATTCAAGAAATTGTCTCACCTGCATTTTATTTATAGATCTAGGACACTAACCTGCAAGTGTTTAAATCTACTGGGCTTTTTCGTACACCCAAATTTCAGACTGAATCTGTCTAAAACAGTTCAAATCATGGTTGAAAGCCCCAAAGCTGTTACAACAAAGTGTCACCCTCTCTGCTAATTTAAACCAGCAATACAGAACAGATTCACCCTGTGCTGTAATCTGTTAAAATCTGAGAGGCAAAGAACTATCCCAAAAGTCACTATTTAAAGTAAAAATTAACAACTTTATTTTTAAGTCTAACAGAGAATAATTAACTGACAACTATTTACAATTCGTTTCTCTAAACCTATCTTTGACCTTCCAGTCTACAGTATGGGCCCGATAAAAATCCCGATTATAATTTGGAAAAAAGATAATCACGTTTCAAAACCAGTCAGATGGCTGAGCGTCCTCTGTAGATTTTCCGTTGTCTTCTTTTCTTCTTCTAGGGGTTCTGTTTCACAGGTCGTCGATAGATAAAGTTACTTTTAAGAGGGCAGATATTTCTGCGGGCAGTCTCTCTCTCTCGAGTTGTTGGCTCTTGGCCGTTCTCTTTGCCAGGAGAAAGTGAGGACTGCAGATGCTGGAGATCAGAGCTGAAAATGTGTGGCTGGAAAAGCGCAGCAGGTCAGGCAGCATCCAAGGAACAGGAGAATCGACGTTTCAGGCATGAGCCCTTCTTCAGGAATCAGGAATGAGCCTGCTGGACACACTTTTCTCATTCCTGAAGTAGGGCTCATGCCCGAAACGTCGATTCTCCCATTCTCTTTGCCACTCTGCCTAACTGTTTAAAATGTCTGATATTTATACCCCAAAACGTCAAACCATTTCATTGGTTTTCAAATTGTCAAAATACTAAATTCAAACTTGATTGGAGTTTGGTATCTTGAGGCATAAATTAAACTGATTGGCTGAATTTGAATTTGTTTTTGTCTCATAGCAACCCAACCAGTGCTAGCTGTTCTGACCAAGCGTTACATAGTTCCCTTGTTCAAGACTTTCTGTGCCTCTCTAAGTCCTTGCTAGCTTTTCAACTCTCTTAAAGGTACAGTACCCCTTTGTAATGGAAAATTAACAAATTTTACATTTACTGTGAAATTTGAAAGAGAATGTGTTTCTAAAATTTAATGCTGTGCTGAGCTTTGTAAACAATACTTTGATGAGATTTGCAGCCAGCTTGTCTCTGTTTGAACTTTGTAAACATTCAACTTGACCTTGTGACAGTCGAATTTAGCGAAAGCTGAAGAACTGTTATGTCCAAGACCAGAGGATGAGAGAATAACAACTTTGAGTATTCCCAGTCTTTGCCCTTGAGAGCATGATAAGAAACAGTATAAGACAAGTATCTGAATTAAGCTCAGGTACACCCTACATTGAGGCATCTGGCAGAATGTATTGGGTCAAATTCTGCAGAATTTAATTAAAGCTCCTTTCTTTGCTCTAGCTAACAGTTGAATCGAGTCAAATTAATTTCCACAACAATAAACTTGGGGGTTTGTCCGGGATCCCACGACTGGGTGAGATTCTGAAGATTCCCAAGATGCGTAGGCGCCAGCACCTTGAAGGTCTTTAACTTCATCTTGAGTGCTGAATTGGCCCTTTTGTGTGAGAGAACTGGGAATCTGTGGATCACGCTGGCGCCAGGGTTCGAACTGAATAGGGTCAGGGTAAGGGTCGTGGCTTAAGTAATCCTACATAGAGACTTATTCTAAGAGAATAAATGAATCAGGAAAAGGGCTCAGTAAACTCTCGCCTGGTATTTGAGCAAAACTCAAGAGAAAGGATTGTGGTATCTAGAGTGTTTGAGAGACAGCAGGTTTAAGGGTGGTTTTAGACTTGGAGCCACTACTGGCTGAGTTGGACTCGCCAAAGACATACTAGGTACGTGGTTTCTTGGTTTACAAAAACCAAGGCATTGAGGCAGATGCGCCCAATGCGAGAGGGAACCTCTGGAGGTAAAAAGCAAGTCAAAGGGAAAAGATAACGGTACCGCGAGGGAGAAAGAAAGCTGAACACTTTTCCAGTAACACTGAAAATGGGCTCCGGCAACAGCAAACAAAAAGAGGGTCCACAGACGAAGTGGAATGGCCAACCAAAAATACAGTACATGTTATATCATTATGGCCCAGAAACTCTGTAAAGCAGTTAGAATTATGGATCAAGAAATGTGGTTTTCCGAAGGGAGGAAGTTTTAGTAAATGACAGTTGGAAATATTGAGGTCGAAGTTGGAGGAGAGAGAGAAGGAGAAACGGAAGGGAAAAATGGAGCCTGTGAATTGGAGTGCTTATAACATGTGGAATGCTGAGGCTGATATCAGAGAAAGGTAATCTCAAGTAAAAGATAGATCAAATATGCATACAAACACCAGCGCACATGCAGACGTGTGCGAAAAACAACCTAACAAAGCTGTACAGTGTCTTAAGTCTGTTTCGGATCCTGACCTTGATGGCTGCCCTCTGAGACCTACAGCCCCCCTACGAGATCCGCCTGGCGAAGGTTCCACGTCAGCGGCGGCCATCTCAGGGTCTGCTGGATCACCGATAGCACTTCGTAACGGTAACCAACTGAAGCAAGGAGCCCAAAAGAAGGACAACCACTCCAAGGCAGATAGGCATCCAGGGCCTGTTCGCGATCACCTCCCGACGGATGATGAGTCAGACAGTGCGGGAACTGGTGTACGATCACCTAACCAGGTAGTTCTGTAAGCCCCAATGGTTGAAGTTGAAGGTCCAGAAGGTTATTCAGTGCTGGCCCACCGACCATGGACCATGAAGGATCTGGAAAGTGCCTATGGGCAGTTGCCTGACCCACGCGAGGTTGGAGGTAATAAGTTCGCTGAAGAAGTGACAAAGTTCTGTACTGAGTTCTGTCCCATGTCACATGAGATGAGACGTCTCCTGGAACGAAAATTAGGTGCCGATGTCACCAAAATCAAGTATAATTGGCTGGCTGTAAATGTCCATGCCAGAGTAGCCAACCCGCAAGTGGAACAGAATGGAGACTTTAATGCTTTTTGGTAGAGACAGGGGCAACATATTCAGTCCTTAAATCAAGCCGGTTTACAGAGTCAATGCCAATAAAGATGAGTGGAATGGGTGCATCAGGAGTCATGCTATGAGAGAGATTTACCATGTCCTTGCAGAGCACAATACCTGTTAAAACCCGATGCTATAGAAGGAATTACTCCAGTCTTTGAATCCCTCCTAAAGACTGGAGTGATAATCCCCTGTGAAAACTCACCGGTTAGAACCCCAATTTTTCCAGTCAAGAAGGCAAACATTCACGGTGAACTGGAGGAATGGAGGAGTGTTCAAGACCTGCAGGCAGTCAATAATGCTGTTGTCCCACGCACCCCAAATGTTCCTAACCCCGATACTATATTAGCTCAAATTCCACCAGACAGCAAATGGTTCTCTGTTGTGGATTTAGCATTTGCCGCCTTTAGTGTGTCGGTACACCCAGATAGTCAACTCTGGTTCGTTTTCTCATTCAAAGGGAAATCGTATACCTTCACACGACTTTGTCAAGGTTACTGTGAGTCCCTACGCAGGAGTCTGGAGACTCTTGTTTTAACCCTGGGATCAGCGCTTCTGCAGTATCCTTACTGCTTCCCGAGCAAAGGACCGCACAAATGTCGGCAGCACATTGGCTGAGATACAATACCCTGTTTTTGGAGATGCCTAACATTACAGTAAAGCGGTGTAACATCCTTAACCCTGCTAGCCTTCTCCCCACAGAAGGAGATGGAGACCCCACATGATGATGTGGCTGTAACTAATGAAATTTGCAGCCCCAAACCAGATTTGCAGGATTCACCACTTCAGAATCCGGATATGGAGTTTTTTGTGGATGGGTCAGCGTTCAGGAGCAAGGAGACAGGTCAGAATTGTGTTGGGTATGCTATAGTGACTACCAACGAGATAGTCAAAGCGGGATCACTCCCTTCTCATCTGTCAGCGCAAGCAGCAGAGCTGATTGCCTTGACTGAGGCCTGTAAATTGGCTGAGGGAAAGACAATGGATATTTACACCGATAGCAGACACGCATTCGGGGTTGTACATGATTTTGGAACCCTGTGGAAGCACATGGGCTCCTTGACTTCCACCGGAAAGCCCATCACACACTGCGGCCTGATTTCTGATTTCCTGGAAACGGTCCTGTTGCCTAAATCAATCGCTGTGTGTAAATGTGAAGCCCACACAAAAAATAATGATTTTATTTCCCAAGGCAATGCAAGGGCAGATTCAGCAGCAAGAACAGCACCCCTGCAGCCGCCAAGTGAGCAGACTGACATGTTTATGACAAAAATTTGTACCCCAACAGCAGACGTACGGGAGTTACAGTCACAGGCCACACCGGAAGAAACGTGTGAGTGGACAAAAGCAGGATGCAGTGTGAGGGAAGGAGTATGTAGTGGCCCCAATGGTAAACCCTGTCTACCACCATCATTATTTCCATTCTATGCCAAGCTGACACATGGTAATGACCGTGTGTCAAAAGGGGGGATGTATGACAGTATTTAAGCCCGCTGGTACACTAAGGGATTTATTCATTACTCCCAGAACTATTGTGAACGATGTGTTATGTGTGCCATTAATAATGTGGGATGGGGAATACAGATGAGTCAGGCAGCACGCCCCCAACCCCAAAGACCCTTTGAACATTTACAGATGGATTTTATTGAACTAACGCTCAGCGAAGGGAAAAGGTATTGTCTAGTAATAGTTGATATGTTTTCCAAATGGGTGGAAGCATTCCCCACGTCTAAACAGGATGCCAGTGCAGCAGCCAAGGCTCTGCTAACTGAAATAATCCCGAGATGGGGCATCCCTGAAAGGCTCAGTAGCGGCAATGGGACACCATTTGTCAAGAATGCCTTACAGCAGATCAGTGATTATTTGGGAATAAACATGAGACAAAACTGTGCCTACCACCCAGCGAGCTTTCATTTTCAGACGTTTCATCACTATACTAGGTAACATCTTCAGTGACCCTCCGAATGAAGCACTGCTGATAATTCCTGCTTTCTATTTATATGTTTGGGTTTCTTTAGATTGGTGATGTCATTTTCTACGGTGATGTCATTTCCTATTCTTTTTCTCAGGGTGTGGTAAATGGTGTCCAACTGAATGTGTTTGTTGATAGAGTTCCGGTTGGAATGCCATGCTTCTAAGAATTCTCGTGCGTGTCACTGTTTGGCTTTTCCTAGGATGGATGTGTTGTCCCAGTCGAAGTGGTTTCCTTCCTTATCTGTATGTGAGGATACTAGTGAGAGAGGGTCATGTTGTTTTGTGGCTAATTGGTATTCATGTATCCTGGTGTCTAGTTTTCTGCCTGTTTGTCCAATGTAATGTTTGTTACAGTCCTTGCATGGTATTTTGTAAATGGCATTAGTTTTGCTTGTTGTCTGTATAGGGTCTTTCAAATTCATTAGCTGCTGTTTTAGTGTGTTGGTGGGCTACCATGATGCCAAGAGGTCTGAGTAGTCGGGCAGTAATTTCTGAGATGTTTTCGATGTAGTGGAGAGTGGCTAGGATTTCTGGATGTGTTTATCTGCTTGTTGGGGTTTGTTGCTGAGAAATTGGCAGACTGTGGTCATTAGGGTATCCATTCTTTTTGAATACACTGTATAGGTGATTTTCCTCTGCTCTGTGCAGTTTCTCTGTGCTGCAGTATGTGGTGGCTCATTGAAATAATGATACACACAAGGAAGGACACCACTTCAACTGGCACAACACATCCATCCTAGAACAGGCCAAATAGAGGCACGCACGAGAATCCCGAGAAGCATGGCATTCCAACCGGAACTCTATCAACAAACACATTGAGTTGGACCCCATTTACCACACCCTGATAAAAAGAACATCACCATAAGAAATTACATCACCACGGGTAATGACATCACCAACCCAAAGAAACCCAAACATATAAACAGAAGGCAGGAATCATCAGCATTGCTTCATCCGAAGGCTCCGTGAAGATGTTACCTAGTATGGTGACGATAAGTCTGAAAATGAACCTTCCAGCTCAGCGAGTAAACCTACATCCAGAGTAAAGTTAGAACATAGAACATAGAAGAATACAACGCAGTACAGGCCCTTCGGCCCTCGATGTTGCGCCGATCCAAGCCCACCTAACCTACATTAGCCCACTATCCTCCATATGCCTATCCAATGCCCGCTTAAATGCCCATAATGAGGGAGAGTCCACCACTGCTACTGGCAGGGCATTCCATGAACTCACGACTCGCTGACAGCACCGTCTTCCTAACCTGCAATCTTCTTCCTGACCTCTCCGCCCCCACTCCACTCCGGC
>NC_057712.1:122186242-122198821 GCF_004010195.1 Chiloscyllium plagiosum
TTCAATTTCTCCATTAGTCTACCATGGGAAATCTTATCAAACGCCTTAATAAAGTCCATGTATACCACATCTACCGCTTTCCCCTCATCAACCTCCTTCGTCACCTTTTCAAAGAATTCAATAAGGTTTGTGAGGCACGACTTGCCCTTCACAAAACCATGCTGACTATCCTTGATCACATTATTCCTATCTAGATGTGCATAAATCCTATCCCTTACAATTCTCTCTAAGACTTTGCCCACAACAGAAGTGAGACTCACCGGCCTATAGTTATTAGGGCTATCCCTACTCCCCTTTTTGTACAAGGGAACCACATTTGCTATCCTCCAGTCTTCTGGGACTACTCCTGTAGACAAAGAGGACATAAATATCAAGGCCAATGGCTCTGCAATCTCCTCCCTTGCTTCCCGGAGAATCCTAGGATAAATGCCATCAGGCCCAGGGGACTTATCTATTTTCACCCTTTCCAGAATTTCCAACACCTCTTCTCTGCATACCTCAAAGCCATCCATTCTACTTAATTGTGACTCAGTACTCACATTGACAACAATGTCCTGTTCCTGATTGAATACTGACAAAAAGTATTCATTCAATGTCTCCCCAATCTCGTCCAGCCTCCACACGCAACTTCCCACTACTATCCTTGACTGGACCTATTCCTACCCTAGTCATTCTTTTATTCCTGACATACCTATAGAAAGCCTTAGGGTTTTCCCTAATCCTACCAACTAAGGACCTTTCATGTCCCCTCCTTGCTGCTCTTAGTTCTCTCTTCAGGTCCTTCCTGGCTACCTTATAACTCTCAAGATCATCAAGTTATTCCGATTCTTCTTTCGGTTTGGGGTATTTTAACTATATTGTAAGAATAATGTGGCTTGCTTCAAGCCTGATAATTTGACCAACTGAATTGCATCATAGAATTCCTGCACTGTGGAAACAGATCCTTTGGCCCAACAAGTCCACACCGACCTCCGAAGAGTATCCCTCCTTTTTTGATTAGATTCCCTACAGTGTGGAAACAGGCCCTTCAGCTCCACAGACAGCTATAGAGGCTGGGTTGTTAAATACATTTAAGGCTGTGGTAGACAGATGGTTAGTCAGTAATTGAATCAAAGGTTATGGGGAAATGGCAGGAAAGTGGAGTTGAAGATCATCAAGTCAGCCATGATCCTCTTGAATGATATAACAAACTCGCTGGGCGGAATCGATTACTTCCGCTCCTACATCTTATGGTCACTATCTCTCTGAAACTTAACTTTTCTTGTTTAAATTTATGTCTGTGACCAAGGATTTGGCTATCAAACGTAACATTGTCTTATGTGGCCAGTGCCATAAGTAACATGGGATTTGAATGCATGAAGGGTCTAAAGATCATGAAATAGTGTTTCTTTAGTGCAATGACATCATGTCGCCACAAACAGGCAATTGAAATTAAAAATAAACAAGAAACTAATTGTATTATGTATATGGAATGAAGCCTCTGCATTACACTGTCTATCTGCTCCCTTTAGCCATCGGTCCTCCTTGCACTGAAGACGCCTGGACCTTTGCCAGCAAGAGTCCTTTCGACTGTTCCTGCTGCCCTCCTTCACCATCGCCACCTGCTTGTGTATATCCCAGTGACCTGCCCATTTCCCTTGCTCAGTGTCCTCCCTCACTGGCGCCATCTATTGCTGGATGTTCAGTTACACATCCTTTCATCGTGCTCCTGAAATGCACCTTATGACGCTCCATCACATTAAAGGTGCTAGAGAAACAGAAGTTGGCGTTGGCTGCTCTCAGGAGCCCATTACAAAATAGAAATGATCAAATAGCTGTCCAAAATTCCACTTGACATATTTCTCACATGTCATTACCATAAATCCGTCATAGGTGTACAACTGGGAAATCATAGGATGTTTATATTTCCACATTTGAGAAGAACCCAATAAGGTCAATGTCAATAGTGGGAATACAAAAGGAAATACTTGACTTCCCTGTGTAATATTAATTTTTATGTCAGACGTAAAAAATGGATTCTTTTAAGGTGCAAAAGTTTGATTAATATTTCTCAGGATGTGCGTGCACAAACAACAACACAATGCAGGAGATTGTATAAACACATGAACTCGGTAAAAGTAAGCAGGACAGGAGAAAAGTTACATTTATATAAGGCCTTCCACAATCTCAGCATGGCCCAAATTGTGTAGCAGGCAATAAATTACTGTTCTCAGGAATGGAAAGCAATGTGGCTATGGTACTGTCATCATTACGATGGTCATGTTGTTGGATGAATGTGGAAGAATCAATCCATTGCTGGAAGCTTAAAGAGCAGGAGGGAGAGCTTCTGAATCTTGGGAAATTGGGACCAATTCTGGCAAGAGACATATTTCAAAGGAATTGTTAATTGAGTTGAATTGAGTTGATTTATCGTTGTCACATGTACCTAAGTGCAGTGAAAAATTTTGTTTTACGAGCAATACAGACATATCATAGCCAGCAAGGACATACAAATCCCAGGGTGCTTAGAGCAAGGCCTGCAAGGTTACACTGCACAGAAGGTGCGCAAAAGCAAGATCAACATTAGATTTGAGATTAAAGAGGTCCATTCATCAGTCTAATAACAGTAGGAGAGAAGCTGTTCTTGAACCTGTTGGTGCTTGTGTTCAAACTTCTGTATCTTCTGCCTGGAGAAGAGGTTGGAAGAACGCATTACCAGGGTGAGGACAGGTCTTTGATACTGGCAGCCTTTCCACAGCAACGAGAGATGTAAACTGAGTCCATGAATGGGAGGTAGGCTTCTGTGATGGTCTGGGCTGTGCACACAACCTTCTGTAGTTTCTCATGGTCCTGGGCAGAGCAGTTGCAGTATCAATCTGTTATGCACCGGGACATATTTTTAATATAGTGCATTAGTAAAAGTTGGTGAGGGTCCTTATGGCCACCTGAATTTCCTCAGCCACCTGAGGAAGAAGAGGCATGTTGTGCCTTCTTGACCAGCATGTCTATGTGGGGGGTCAAGGACGGATTGTTGGGAGCCTCCTTGTGGGTAAATTCAATATTACATTTGTGGAGGGTTTAAATCAAGTTAACTGGAGAAGTGGGCACTGTCATACAGATGTAGAAATGAGGAATAAGATGATTAAATGATTGATAGTGGTTTAGAGAAAGGTGATGACATATTTGAAAGGAGTGGACTAAGAAGGATCAGGAGGAGAACAAAGATAGGTTTACAATGTTTCTGTGTAAATGCACAAAATGTGATGAACAATGTTGTTGAGCAACAAGCACAAATAATCATGATTTAGTGGCAATAATGGAAAAATGGCTCAGAAAAGGTGCAGATTGAATGGTTAAGATTCCTGATGAAGGGCTTTTGCCCAAAACGTCGATTTTCCTGCTTCTCGGATGCTGCCTGGCCTGCTGTGCTTTTCCAGCCCCACTCTAATCTAGACTCTGATCTCCAGCATCTGCAGTCCTCACTTTTGCCTAGTTAATATTCAAGGTTACACGCTGAATTTTTGTTATGTTCTCATAAAGATGTATAACATATAATTACAGCTTATGAATTTAAAGCATTTAAATAAAGGTCTATGTCTGTTGATTTCAGTTCTGTGAAGAAACTTTGTTTGTAGAGGTTAGAAAGTCATTTGGAAGGAGTGACCTAGTACATATTTACCAAGAAAATGTGTGACTTGTTTCTTGTTACCAAGAAAATATGTGACTGAGACATTTATGGGTTATTGATGAAGAGTTTATGAAGTGAAACTTCTTTAATATTTAGATAAAAGAACATATAATATTCTAAATAGCTTTTATACAATAAATTGCAGAACCCTTAGGTGCATTGACATACTGAGGGATCTGAGCATACAAGTCCACAGATTCCTGAAAGTGGCAATGCAGGGGGATAAGGTGGTCAAGAAGGTATACAGCACATGCCTTCATCGGCTGGTGCATTGAATATAAAAGTTGGCAATGTTACAGCTGTACAAAGCTTTATTTAGGCCATATTTGCAATATTGTGTGCTGTTCTGGTTGTCAAACTGCCAGGATGATGTGGATTCTTTGGAGTGAATACAGAAAAGGTTTACCAGGATGTTGCCTGGCCTGGAGAGTTTTAGTTATGTGGCGAGGGTGGACAACCTTGGATTGTTTCCATTGGAAAGATGGAGGCTGAAGGGCAACCTGATAGACACCTACAAGATTAAGAGAGGCACAGACAAGGTGCCTAGAGAGCGGTTTTTTTTCAGGGTGGAAAAGTTAACTACAAGAGACTCCATGTTCACCACTGAGAGGGGGAGCGTTTAGGGGAGAAGTGGTGGAAACAGGCATGTTAGCAAGATTAAAGGCATATCTTGATAGACACCTGAACGGGAGGCGAACAGAAGGATTGAAACAATGCATGGGCAATAAGTAGCGGGTCAAAATAAAGATTAGAAATGACACAGGCTTGGTGGGCCAACGGGACTGTTCCTGTGTTGTGTTGAATTGTATTATATAATTGTATAAGAAGTCACTAAGTTTATTCATTCAGTTCAGAAGAATGAGGCTTTGAATTTGACTGAACAGTTTCACTCTTGCAGAAAGGTTTCAGTTTGAAGTCTCCAAGAGCTGTGCAAAATTGCGTGTAGACTCAAAGAATCAGGTGTCTGTTTGTGTAAAACTTTTAAGCTGTCAGAACTGAAATGAAGGTTAGGTCATTTGAAACTTAAAGAAGACCCTAGGCCATGAAATTACGCCCACATCCTTTGAATTTAAAATTTAGAAATCGACAATACGATCTGCAGAGTCAACATGGTTTTGTGAAAGAGACATTTATTCAAGTTCCTTGAGGATGTAACAAGCAAAATCAATACCAGCATGTACATCACTGACACCCAATCCAGGTCCCACTGCAGTACAGGTACATGGTTGCAACAAACTGCTCTGTACACTCGAAATTAATTTGGAATTGAGGAAGTCTTTGACAAGCATTCACTGCCATAACTTATGGAAGACAAAACTGGCATATTTGACCTAGTGTTGGATCTCTTCATAAATGGTGGCCTTTTGAGAGAGATGGATACCCAGGTCTGGGATCTGCTCAACATGTGCCAGAGATGAGCAAGAGGTGTTCAGTGGGGGAGAGTTACATAATGCGAAATGAGTTGCTTAAAGTTACTCCTGATTGCTTACAGTAGGATAGTTTTCAGATAAAATTGATGGGGAGGGTGTGAGGGGGATATTATTCCATCTGGTTGGGATTAGTGTAGCTACAAGCAAGAAAGCTGCTGCACATGAACCCCTACAGTGCAGAAGCAGGTCAATTGACCCATCAAGTCCACATCAACTTTTGGATGTTAGACCTCATCTACCACCTCCTGAGAAAAGGAACCGGAAGTGACTTCACCACAGGAAATAACATCACCACAGGAAATAACATCACCAACCCAAAGAAACCCAAACATACAAACAGAAAGCAGGAATTTTCAGCATTGCTTCGCCTGAGGCCCACTGAAGATGTTACCTAGTAAGATAACGAAATGTCTGGAAATGAACCTTTCAGTTCAGTGAGCAAACCTACATCCAAAGCTTCAACCTGAGCTACAAATCTTCTCAAAACTCCACATTAACTCTCTGAAGAGCATCCCACACAGACCCACCCTATCCCCCAGGTTAATCCATGTAGCCTATACATCCCTAGACACAATGGGCAATTTAGCATGGCCAATCCATCTACCCTGCACATCTTTGGACTGTGGGAGGAAACCCACACAGACACAGGGAGAATGTGCAAATTCCACACAGACAGCTGCCCAAGGCTGGAATTGAACCCAGGACCCTGACACTGTGAGGCAACAGTGCTAACCACTGACATACGGTGTCACGAAACTGTGGCTTGTCAACAGAAATGCACAAAATAATAACCGAGAGGGAAAAGCAACAGCAGACCAAAACCTTACAAATAATTTTTCTTTCAAAGGAAAGAGCAAAGTGTATCCTGATTAGAAAGAGATATTAGATTGCCTTACATCATTAATATAGCCACACAAATGTGTTGCTGTGTTCTGTGAGATCTGTGTGTAAGAATCCTGAAATTCCAATGAACTGTTTCTCCATGTCTTTCCCAGTTCTCTTGAACCATGGTATAAAAATCATTAAGGTTAAATGTCTGGACACAGTGTGCTTTAATCATTGAGAATTTACATTGGGAACTTAGATTCAAAAGTAAGTGGAAAATCTTGTGGGCTCTGTCAGTGTCCATGCCCTAATACTCCAATATGTGTTCTTCTTCAGCAAAATTGAAAGAATTGCAAAGCACAGAAGGAGACTATCATCCTTGGGTCATGTTTTTGATCAGTCCTGCACCTGCTCATCATTTTCTGTAGTTTTGCAAAAGTTACGCTTAAACCCACTGCCTTCTCATCCAGAGACAAAAGTGCCAGCCACTGAGTCGAACAGGAATGGGCTTCCAAATTCAGAGTCTTTTTATCAACTTCTTTTTGAGAGAGAGAGAGAGAGAGGAAAAAAAAAAGTGGAAATAGGCAGGAGTCCAGATGAAAACAATATTGGTGAATCATGCAGGAACAATACCGTAAAACACTTATATGGCAACTTTGAAGAGTAAGGAAAGGGATTCAGTCAAAAATATCACTATTTTCAGAGCAATTTTCTGCCTTTTTGTCACAGCAGTTGACAAGTGTTGTTCACATTCATTTTTACAAAAATGAATCTACTCAATTCACAAGTGCTGAAGTTTTGTATTATCTGAACTAGCAAGTGGGTTGTGCCTATTACACCTCATGGAGGTTGCTATTATTCTCCTGTGCATTCTGAGGGGGATGGTTCAGACTTGCCAGGATTGGTTTTTCACAAAGTTATCATTTGTATTCCCCCGCCACACACCATCACCCCTATCTTCAGCTGATAAACCTACTCAAACCTCTCAGCTCCTTAAACCCTTAGATTGCCAATAACTACAAGGATTTATCATGTTCGCTAGCTTGGCCATTTTAACAAGCAAATCAACTAATATGTTTTGAGGCTATCGCATTCCCTATAATTATAGTTCCTCGTCAGCAAGTTAAATGAGAAGCATATTATCTAAATGGTGAGCAGTTGCAAAGCTCTGAGATGCAAAGGGATCTGGGTGTCCCAGTCCATGAATTGCAGAAGGTCAGTGTGCAGGTACAGCAAACAATCAGGCAAGCTCATAAAATGTTATATTATGAGTGGAGTTAGATGTAAGAGTGTGGAGGTTATGTTTCAGATATACAGTCAGAAGTTAAACGACACCCGATTAGAGTCCAGCAAGTTTATTTGAAATCACAAGCTTTCGAAGCGCTGCTCTGAAAGCTTGTGATTTCAAATAAACCTGTTGGACCATAACCTGGTGTCAGGTGACTTCTGACTTTGTCCATCCCAGTCCAACACTGGCATCTCCACATCAGTTATATCAGGCATTGGTGAGACTGCATCTGGAGTATTACGTTAAGTACTAGTCACCATACTTATGGAAGGATGTTAACATATTAGAAGCAGTTCAGAGGAAACTAATACCTAGAATGAAATCCAAAAGAACTGCAGACACTGGGAGTCAGAAACAAAAACAGAAATTGCTGGGAAGACTCAGCAGGTCTGGCAGTTCAGTAACCCTTCCTCAGAACAGTCATTGAACCTGAAACGTTAACTCTGATTTCTCTCCACAGGTGTTAACAGACTTGCTGAACTTTTCCAGTGAGTTCTGTTTTTGTTTCTAATACCAGGATCGAGTGGGTTGCCTTCTGAGGAAAGCCTAGGCAAGTAAAGTCTGCGTCCTCTTGGGTTTAAAAGAGTCAGAGGTGACTCAATTGAAGCATGTATGATCCTGAGGACACTTGCCTGGTAGATGTGGCAAAGTTGTCTCCTCTTGTGGGAGATTCAAGAAGCAGAATTCATGGTTTAAAAATAAACAGACACCTATGTAAGGCAGACATTAGGAAATACTTTTTCTCTCAGAGGGTTGAATTTTTGGAATTCACTTCCTTAAAAGGCAACGGATGCAGAATCTTTAAATATACTTAAGGCAAAGGGAGATAGATTCTTGATTATCAAGGGATGAAAGATTATTGGGATGCGCAGAAATATAGAATTAAGAGATGGAGCAGGCTAGAAGAACTGAATGGCCTTTTCTTGTACCTTTTTTTGTATGTTCGGATCATTCTGATTGTTAGGTCAGGAGTTATAAGACAACTCTTCCATTCCCTTCCCAACCACATTTTCCCAACCATATTGTTGGTTGGCACTTCAGCACATTGTTAGGAAATAGTATTGCACTCTTGGAAAAGGAATAGACCATTCAGCCCTTCAAAACTCATGTGTCATTCAATAGAATCTCACTGCATCCCCATAATCCTGTACACCAGGAGTAATCACAAATCTATTAATTACTACTTAAAACATATGCAGACTGACTCTCCACAGCCCTCTGTGGTAGAGAATTCCAAAGATGCACATCCCTCTGAGTAAAATTATTTCTCCTTATCTTGGACTTTAGTAGCATCTTCCTGCTCTTTTGAATTGTGTCCCTCAGTTCCAGACTCCTCCACCAGGGGAAGCATTTTGACTCCATCTGTCCTATTTATCCCTCTAAGTATTTTGGACATTTCAAAGAGATCACCTTTCATTCTTCAAAACTGTACAGAAATCAGATGTTCTTTCCCCAATCTCTCTTCATAGGACAGTACGGGTACCAGGTTTGGTGAACTTTTGTTACATTGCCTTGAAAGCAATAAAATCTTTCCTAAGACAATAAGATTGAAACTGCAGGCAATGTGCAAGATATGGTCTAACAAAACCTTTTTGTAGTTTTTCAATTTACTCACAGGATCCAGGTGTTGCTGGCTAGACCAACGTTTATTGCCCATACCTAGCTGCCTTCTTGAACTACAGTAGCCCACGTAGGACCCACAACGCAATTAGGGAGGAAGTTCTAGGCTTTTGACCAAGTGGCACAGAAGAAACAGAGCTATATTTCCAAGTCTGGATGGTGAGTGGCTTGGAGGGGAACTTACACATGATGGTGCTCTCATGTATCTGCTCTCCTTGTCCTTTATAGATGGAAGTGGTTTGGAAGGTGCTGTCTGAAGAGCCTTGGTGAACTTGTGCAGTGTATCTGATATTACACATTGCTAATAATGAACCTCAGTAGTCAAGGAAGTGGGTGCTCGTGGATGGTGTCAAGCTTCATTTGTTCAGCAGCAGTTGGAGTGGGAGGAGCGACAGCAAGGACCAGAGGCCTGAAGGGAAAGTAACTTGAAAATATAAAACTTAACCTGGGGGAGCGAACATTGAGCAGGAATGGACATGGGACTTAGCAAGTTTTGAAACTGCAGGGTAAGTGAGGTTTTTAAAGGAACAGCAGAGGGAGACGCTACAGTGCGCACAGAGGACAGCTAGGTATATATTTGGGCAGCGGCTGAATCCCGATACACTACACGTATAGTGTCTCCCATCCACCCTCCTCCTCTAACCAATAAAAAGGACTCTCATGTGTTGCTAAGGTAAGGTGCTTCAATTGATATTTCTTGTGTATTGTGTGATTGATTAAAAGTTTACTATTAGTTGGTTAGTTGAATAAGACCATAGAGAAGTACTAGAAATTATTTAACTCAAAAATTTGTATAAATTAAATAAGTAGAGATGGCTGGACAGGTGGTGTTCTGTAGCTGTGTGGCGTGGGAGCTGGCTGATCCCATTGTGAACGGCAGTGACCACATCTGCAGCAAGTGTGGGTTGCTGGAAGAAGTCCGGATCAGAATTGATGAGCTTGAATCTGAGCTTCAAACACTGCGGCACATCCGGGAGGGGGAGAGTTACCTGGACACTTTGTTTCAGGAGGCAGTCACACCTGGTAGATTAAGTAATTCAAATTCAGTTAGTGATCAGTAACTACAGGATGTGACTGTAAGTGAGGCAGGTCGGGGGATTCTGAGTTCAGGAGTGGAGGAGCCTCAGCCTTTGACCTTGTCCAACAAGTATGAGATTTTTGTTCCCTGTATGGATGAGGAAAGGTTCTGTGGACAGGATGAGCCAGCTGACCATGGCACCATGGTGCAGAAGGCCATTCAAAAGGGGGGAGCAAAGGACAAGTGGTAGTTATAGGCGATTCTATAATTAGGGGGACAGACAGTATCCTTTGTGAGCTGGATCGGGAGTCCCGCATGGTGTGTTGCCTGCCCGGTGCCAGAGTGCAGGACATCTCCGAACGGCTTGAAAGGATATTGGAGCGGGAGGGGGAGGATCCAGTTGTTGTGATCCACGTTGACACAAACAACATTGGCAAGGCTAGGAAGGAGGACATGTTTGGGGAGTATCAAGCACTAGGAAGGAAATTGAAGAACAGGTCCTCGAGGATCATAATCTCTGGATTACTGCCCAAGACACGTGCTAATTGGCATAGGGATAAGAAAGTTAGGGAAGTAAACACGTGGCTAAGAGATCGGTGTGGGAAAGAGGGGCTCCATTTCGTGGGGCATTGGCATCAGTTTTGGAACTGGGGCGATCAGTACGGTGATCTGGAACCAGTGTTCTGGTGAAAAATATAAATAGGGTGGTCACTAGGACTTCAAACTTGAGAGTCGGGGGGGGGGGAGTCAGGTAGAAAGATAAGCAGCAGGTTAACATGTGTACAGACTAGGAATGAAGCAAAAAGGAAAGATAACTTAGGACATATTACTAGAAATGTTGGAAGTCATGAGGATAAGAAAATTAGCATTAACGCACTTTACATGAATGCTTATTGTATTCGTAACAAAGTAGATGAATTAACGGCACAAATCATTGTGAATAATTATGATGTGGTAGGCATCACAGAGATGTGGTTCAAGACGGGCAGTTAAACATCCAAGGATTTACAACTTATCGAAAAGACAGGGAGGTGGGCAGAGGGGGCGGGGTTACCTTCTTCGTTAAGAATGAAATTAAATCTATGGCACTGAATGACATAGGGTCAGATGATGTAGAGTCTGTGTGGGTGGAGTTGAGGAACTACAAACGCAAAAAAAACCATAATGGGAGTTATGTACAGACCTCCCAGCAGTGCTCAGGACCAGGAGCACAAGGTGTACCAGGAAATAGATAGGGTATGTCAGAAAGATAAGGTCATGGTGATCATGGGGGACTTCAATATGCAAATGGACTGAGTGAATAATGTTGCCGGTAGATCCAAAGAAAGGGAATTCATGGAATGCTTGCAGGATGGCCTTCTGGAATAGCTTGTGATGGAGCCCACAAGGCAGCGGGCTTTTCGGGATTTAGTGCTATGTAACAAGCCAGACCTTATAAAAGATCTTAAAGTCAGGGAACACTTGGGAGGCAGCGATCATAATATGTAGAGTTTAGTCTGCAGTTTGAAAGAGAGAAGGCAAAGTCAGATGTAATGGCATTACAGATAAATCAAAGTAATTACAGGGGCATGAGAGAGAAACTGATGAAAATCGACTAGAAGCAGAGCCTAGTTAAGAAGACAGTAGAGTAACAATGGCAGGAGTTTCTGGGTGTAATTGAGGACACAGTACAGAGGTTCATTCTAACGAAAAGAAAGATTACCCAGGGGTGGGGGGTGCAGAATTAGACAGCCATGGCTGACAAAGAAACTCAGGAAATGTATCACAGAAAAAGAGCCTATAAAGTGGCCAAGAGCACTGGGAAATCAGAAGATTGGGAAAACTACACAAACAAACATAGGATAACAAAGAGAGAAATAAAGAAGCAGAGGATCAAATATGAAGGCAAGCTAGCCAGTAATATTAGAAATGATAGTAAAAGTTTCTTTCAATACATAAGAAACAATCAAGAGGCAAAAGAAATTGGGCCACTCTAAATTGATGCAGGAAGGTTAGTGATGAGACATAAGGAAATATCTGAAGAACTTAATAAATACTTTGTGTCTTCACAATGGAAGACATGAGTAATATCCCAACAATTAAGGAGAGAATTGTCAGGGGGCAGAGTTGAGTATGGTAGCCATCACAAAAGAGAAAGTGTTAGAAAAGCTAAAAGGTCTAAAAATTGATAAATCTCCTGGCCCCGATGGGCTACATCCTAGAAATCTGAGGGAGGTGGCTGAGGAAATAGTGGAGACATTGGTTGTGATCTTTCAAAAATCACTGGAGTCAAGGAAAGTCCCAGATGATTGGAAAATCGCTGTTATAACCCCCTTGTTCAAGAAAGGATCAAAACAAAAGATGGAAAATTATAGGCCGATTAGCCAAACCTTGGTTAGAGCATAGAACATAGAACATAGAACAATACAGCACAGAACAGGCCCTTCGGCCCACGATGTTGTGCCGAACATTTGTCCTAGCTTAAGCACCTATCCATGTACCTATCCAATTGCCGCTTAAAGGTCGCCAAAGATTCTGACTCCACCACTCCCACAGGCAGCGCATTCCATGCCCCCACCACTCTTGGGTAAAGAACCCACCCCTGACATCTCCCCTATACCTTCCACCCTTCACCTTAAATTTATGTCCCCTTGTAACACTCTGTTGTACCCGGGGAAAAAGTCTCTGACTGTCTACTCTATCTATTCCTCTGATCATCTTATAAACCTCTAGCAAGTCACCCCTCATCCTT
>NC_057712.1:122199432-122223899 GCF_004010195.1 Chiloscyllium plagiosum
CCCTCATCCACATACTTGGTCACCTCCTCAAACAATTCAATATGACTTGTAAGGCAAGACCTACCCTTCACAATTCCCTGCTGGCTCTCCCTAATCAAGCATTGTCTTTCCAGATACTCATAAATCCTATCCCTCAGTACCCTTTCCATTACTTTGCCTACCACCCAAGGAGACTAACTGGCCTGTAATTCCCGGGGTTATTCCTATTCCCTTTTTTGAACAGGGGCACAACATTCGTTACTCTCCAGTCCCCTGGTACCACCCCCTTTGCCAGTGAAGACGAGAAGATCATTGCCAGCGGTACTGCAATTTCCTCTCTTGCTTCCCACATAATCCTAGGGTATATCTCGTCAGGCCCGGGGGACTTGTCTATCCTCAAGTTGTTCAAAATGTCCAACACATCTTCCTTCCTAACAAGTATCTCTTCTAGCTTACCAGTCCGTTTCACACTCTCCTCTTCAACAATACGGTCCCTCTCGTTCGTAAATACTGAAGAAAAATACTCATTCAAGACCTCTCCTATCTCTTCCGACTCAATACACAGTCTCCCACTACTGTCCTTGATCGGACCTACCCTCGTTCTCGTCATTCTCATGGTTGTTGGTAAAATTCTAGAATCTATCGTTAAGGATAAGACTTCTAAAATCTTGGAAATGCAGGGTCTGATTAGGACAAGTCAACATAGATTTAGTAAGGGGAGGTCATGCCTGACAAACCTGTTAGAATTCTTTGAAGAGGAACAAGTAGGTTAGTCCAAGGAAACCCAGTGGATGTTATCCATTTAGACTTCCAATGGACCTTTAAGGTGCCTCACGGGAGACTGCTGAGTAAGGTGGGGGCCCATGGTGTTTGAGGTGAGTTACTGGCATGGATTGGGGATTGGCTGCCTGACAGAAGGCAGAGAGTTGGGATAAAAGGTTCTTTTTCAGAATGGCATCTAGTGACAAGTGGTATCCCACAGAGTTCAGTGTTGGGGCCAGAGGTGTTCACTTTATATATTAATGATCTGGATGAAGGGACTTGGAGCATTCTGGCGAAGTTCGCCAATGATACAAAGTTAGGTGGACAGGCAGGTGAGGAGGAGGTGGGTAGGCTGCAGAAAGATTTAGACAGTTTAGGAGCGTGGTCCAGGAAATGGCTGATGAAATTCAATGTGAGCAAATGCAGGATCTTGCACTTTGGAGAAAAGAATACAGGCATGGACTGTTTTCTGAATGGTGAGAAAATCCATAAAGCCAAAGTACAAAGGGATCTGGGAGTACTATCCAGGATTCTCTAAAGATTGACTTGCAGGTTGAGTCTGTGATTAAGAAAGCAAATGCAATGTTGTCATTTATCTCAAGAAGGTTCGAATGTAAAAGCAACGATGTGCTACTGAGAATTTATAAAGCTCTAACCAGGCCCCATTTAGAATGCTGCATCCAAATTGGGCCCCACACCTCAGGAAGGACATACTGGCACTGGAGTGTATCCAGCGGAGATTCACACGGATGATCCCTGGAATGTAGGCCTAACATATGATGAATGGCTGAGGATCCTGGGAGGGTAAAAGGTTGAGGGGAGATCTAATAGAAACTTACAAGATAATTCATGGCTTAGAAAGGGTGGACGCTGGGAATTTGTTTCCATTAGGCAGGGAGACTAGGACTCGTGGGCACAGCCTTAGAATTGGAGGGGGTCAATTTAGAACGGAAATGAGGAGACATTTCTTCAACCAGAGAGTGGCGGGCCTGTGGAATTCATTGCCACAGAGCACAGTGGAAGCCGGGACATTAAATGTCTTCAAGGCAGATCTCTCAAGGAATTAAGGGGTACGGGGAGAGTGTGGGTAAGTGGAGTTGAAATGCCCATCAGCCATGATTGAACAGTGGAGTGGACTCGATGGGCCGAATAGCCTTACTTCCACTCCTATGTCTTATGGTCTTATAGTCTCTGCTCCTTGAGTGTTGTTGGAGCTGTACTCATCCAGGCAAGTTGGGAATATTCCATCACACTCCTCACTTGTGTCTTGTAGATGATGGGCAGGCTTTGGGGAATCAGGAGATGATTTACACACTGGAACTGTGTAAGACTTGAAGAAGCAAGGCTTCACCATTCTTGTACTTAGTCCTCTTGAAATGAAGTTTACATTATTCTTTCTAATAATTTGCTGACCCTGGATGTGCCTGCATTTGAGAAATTATTTGTTAATTCATCACTGTCCACTAGTTCCAGTGACTGTCACAGGTCCCATTGAATTTATTGGAGGTGACCAGGAGTGTCCTCTCACTATCTTGCTCAATATTACTTGCTCAGCCATCAACACAAACAGGATTATTGGTCATGCTTCTCATTTACTGTTGTGAACACACCAGGGTTGTCCTAGAATCTCCAATTCATTTCCACAACAGGACTATGAGCATCCCCTGGGAGAGAATAATCATAATTGCAGTTTCAAAAACATTTGCTTTCAACATTGAGCTGGGAGGATAGCAATTGTGGGAAACCTCACAGTCTTCAAAAAGTACTTGGATGAGCATTTGAAATATCATAACATTTGAGGTTGTGAGTCAAGTGCTGGAAAGTGGGATCAATGCAGATGGATTGGCAGTGACTTGATAACCTGAAGGGCTCTTCTCTGCTGTGTGCCTATTAATTTATTAATTATGAAACTACTGGAGATGGCAAAACAGTCTGAGTGACAGTCCAGAATCATCAGATTCTAATTAATTTGAGAGAATGGAGCATCATGATAGTTGACCAATGGCAGGAGTGTGGAGGCAGGGCAAATAGATACAGGGGTTATGTGATGAGATCTCCAGAAATGCATTGAATGAAGATTGGCAATTCTGATCTCATTACTTACATTGGGATTTAAAGCAGGGAAGTTGGCTGCTGTGTTTACTCACAAATCAACATTTACTGCACTCCAAGATTATGAAGTCTTTCTGAGAGACACCATGAGGCACTATTAAATCCTGTTTTGTGTGTTCCTGCTTCCTGTTGTAGCCTAACACCATTCAGGCCATAGCACTGAAGGCTTTTTTAAAAAAAAAGAAATCATGGGATGTTGCTTGTCAGATTGCCATTTGTTCCTCATCACTAATTGCCATCAACTTGAAAGCCTTGCTCAGCCATTTCAGAGGACAGTCATATAGAAGCATAAAAATAGTGCAGGAGTAGGCCATTCAGCCCCTTGTGTCTGCTCTCCCATTCAATACGATCACAGCTGATCATCCAACTGAGTCCCGTGTTCCCACTTTCTCCCCGTACCCTTTGATTCCTTTAGCCCGAAGCACTGCATCCATCTCCTTTTCTCGAAAACAATCAATGTTTTGGCCTCAACCGTTTTCTGTGGCAGACAATTTCACAGAAGAAATTTCTCCTCATCTCAGTCACAAATGTCTTTCCTTGTACCATTAAACACTGACCCTTAGTTCTGGATTCCCTGGTCATTGGGATCATCCTCCCTGCAGTTACTCTGAGTCTTGTTAGAATTTTATAGATTTCTAAGAGAGGTTTCCACACTGCCATCCCAGGATTATTTTGGTAAACTTTTGTTGCACGCCTTCTGGAACCTGATTATCAGATGCGGAGACCAAAGCTCTACACAGAATTCCAGGGTGTAGTTTCACCGAGACCCAAAGGATACAGGTAGTTCTGTATCAATGCTCCTCTGTACAACTGCTGGGATGTTGTTAGCACCCTTTGCCTTTGTAGTATCCAGTGCCTTGTCAGAAACAAACAATGTAAGTTTACTGCACCCAGCTGTGGAATCTTTTAACTTTGGATGAAACCTACACTCCATTGGATGATTGTTGACAGAGAATCTTGTGAACGCTATCATTCACAAATGGGATTTTGCTTTAACCAGATAGAGACAGTAGACCAGTACCAGACAGAACAATGGGTAATAGATCTCAAGACCTGGAAGAACACTCTCATTGAATTGAATTGAATTGAATTTATTGTCACGTGTACAGAGGTATAATAATAAGTTTTGCCTTGTGAGCAATACAGGCAGGTCACAGAGTTAAGTAGCACAGATAATAGGTAAACAGCGGCAAAAACAAAAACACAGGTACAGGCAAATGTTAAGAGTTTGAGTCCATTCGGTATTCTAACAACAGTAGGGTAGAAACTGTTGCGAAACTGGCTGTGCGTGTGTTCAAGCTCCTATACCTTCTGCCCGATGGTAGAGATTGTCGAAAAATATTGCCAGGGTGGGATGGATTTTTAAAAATGGTGGCGGCCTTTCCTTGACAGCGGGCCTGGTAGATGGATTCTATAGATGGGAGGTTGGCCTTTGTGATTGTCCGGGCTGAGTTCACCACTCTCTGTAACCGTCTCCGATCTCGAATGGTACAGTTCCCATACCAGGTGGTGATACATCCAGACAGAATGCTCTCGACGGTGCACCTATAAAAGTTGGCAAAGGTATTCCTCGTCATGGCACATTTCCTCAGCTGCGTGAGGAAGAAGAGACATTGTAACCAGTGTGTCCATATGAAGAGTCCAAGAAAACTTAATGTGAATGACCACTCCCAGGACACTATCCACTCATTGGACCTCTGTGCTGTTAATGTGTCGGGGAGGGGGGGGTATGAGTAACATCCCACTCAAAGTCAATAATGGGTTCCTTGATTTTGCCAGCATTGAGAGCTAGGTTGTTCTCAGTTTACCATTTTTCCAGGTCTTCCACCTCCCGTCTGTAGTCTGTTTCGTTGCCATCAGAGATTTGATTGACTATGGTGGTATCATCAGCGAATCTGTATATGGTATTGGTCTGGTATTTGGCAACGCAGTCATGGGTATACAGTGAGTACAGTAGGGGGCTGAGTACACACCCTGGGGGTCTTCAGCATTGAGTGTTAGTGAGGATGAAATATTGTCCCCAATCTTCACTGCTTGTGGCCTGTGGGTCAGGATTGCAATAAGAGAGTGTATCATTGTTAAATGACAACTGATGGCACGTTCAAAGAGTGGCTGTTTGTGATTACAGAGTCGTAGAGTCATACAGCACAGAACTAGTCCACGCTGACCATGTTCCCAAACCAAACTAGTCCCACTTGCATGTGTTTGGTCCATATACCTCCAAACGTTTCCTACTCATGGACTTATCCAAATGTCTTTTAAACGTTGTAATTGTACCTGCCTCTGCCACTTCTTCAGGCAGTTCATTCCGCATACAAATCACCCTCAATTGTCCTTTTTAAAGCTTTATCCTCTCACCTTAAAAATATGTCCCCTAGTTTCGAACTCTACCTTTCCAGGGAAAAGACCCTTGCAACTCACCTTATCTATGCATCTCATGATGTTATAAACCTCTATAAGGTCACTCCTCAACCTCCTACGCTCCAGCACAAAAACTCCCAGCTTATCCAACTTTCTTTATAACTCAAATCTTCCATTCCCGACAACACCCTGCGCATGTAAATCTGTTCTTAACACTCTCCAGTTTATTGATAACTTTGCCATAGCAGGGCGACCAGAACTGCACCCATTACTCCAGAAGACACCTCAACAGCATCCTGTACAACTTCAACATGGTGTCCGAATATCGATACCAAAAGGGCTGAGTAATGAAGATATGAAGATGCTAAACACCTTCTTAACCACTCCATCTACATAGGAAGTATATTATGTACCTGAATCCTTAAGTTTCTCTGTTCTACAGCATTACCTAGGGCCCTAACACTAATTGTATAAATTGATTGGAAAAAAGCTGTGCACACGTGAAAGCAAAGCAGAGTTATGCTTTTCAAATCGATCCATATTCTCTCAATGTTTAATAGAGAAAGATCACAAATAAAGACATGATAATATAATAATCACATAATCACATAGTATCACTCTGATCCCTGCCAATATATTGGAAATATCACTCTGATTCCTGTCAGTAGAATGAGGAATACCGCTCTGATTCCTGCCAGTATGTTGGGGAATATCGCTCTGATCCCTGTCAGTGTAGTGGGAAATGTCATTCTGATAAATGTCAGTGTAATGAGGCATTTCACTCTGATCCCTGTCAGTATAATGGGGAATACCACTCTGATCCCTGTCAGTGTAATGGTAATATTACCCAGATTCCTGTCAGTGCAATGAGGAATATCGCTTTGATCCCTGTCTGTGTAAAAGAGAATATCGCTTTGATCCATGTCAGTGTAATGGGGAATATCACTCTGATCTCTGTCAGTGTAATGGGGAATATCACTCTGATTTCTGTCAGTAGATTAGATTCCCTACAGTGTGGAAACAGGCCCTTTGGCCCAACCAGTCTTCACCGTCCCTCCGAAGAGTAACCCACCCTGTCCTACTTCCCGCTGACTAATGCACCTAACATTATGGGCAACTTACCATGGTCAATCCACCCAACCTGCACATCTTTGGACTATGGGAGGAAACCGGAACCCCCAGAGGAAACCCACACAGATACGGGGAGAATGTGCAAACTCCACACAGACAAGGCTGGAATCAAACCTGTATCCCTGGTGCTGTGAGGTTGTAGTGCTAACCACTGAGCCACCGTGCCACCTGGGAATGGGGAATATCACGTTGACCCCTGTCAGTGTAATGGGGAATTTGCTCTGATCCCTGTCAATACAATAGGGAATATTGTTCTGATCCTTGCCTGTGTAATAGGGAATCTCACTCTGATCCCAGTCAGTGTAATGTGGAATATCACTCTGAACACTGTCAGTATACTGAGGAAAATCACTTCAATCCCTATCAGTATAATGGGAAATTTTGCTCTAGTCCCTGATAGTCTATAGGGGAACATCACTTTGATCCATGTCAGTAGAATGGGGAATATCGCTCTGATCCCTGTCAGTGTAATGGGGAATATCGCTCTGATCTCTGTCAGTGTAATGGGGATTATCACTCTGATCCCTGACAGTGTAATGGGGATTATCACTCTGATCCCTGACAGTGTAATGGGGATTATCACTCTGATCCCCGTCAGTGTGGTGGGGATTATCACTCTGATCCCTGACAGTGTAATGAAGAGTATCGCTTCAATCCCTGTCAGTATAATGGGGAATATTGCTCTGATCCCTTTCAGTGTTGTGGGGAATACCACTCTGATCCCTGACAGTGTAATGGGGATTATCACTCTGATCCCTGTCAGTGTAATGGGAAATATCGCTCTGATGCCTGTCGGTATCGTGGGGATTATCACTCTGATCCCTGTCAGTGTGGTGGGAATATCACTCTGAACCCTGGCAGTGTAATGGAGAGTATCGCTTCAATCCCTGTCAGTATAATGGGTAATATCACTCAGATCTCCATCTGTATAATAGTGAATATCTACTTGATGCATAAATCCAATGGGGAATATGGCGTGATCCCTATCAGTGTCATGTGGAGCAAACTCAGATCTCTGTCTCTATAATGGGGAATGTCTCTTTGACCCTATCAGTATAATGGTGAATTGCACTCAATCTCTGCCTGTAAAATAAGGAATGCTGCTGTGAATCCCTCAGTACAGTAAGGATCACTTCTCACCCTAATGATCCAAAGCAGCAACAATGAACATTATAGCCTAAAATTTGAGGCTCTGCCACCTACGTTAATGGAGGCATTCAACCTCTGAAGTTAAAGCAATTACACCCAGATTTCATAGATGTGAAACTTATCCTCAGCAATGTAACGTGAGAATTCAATCCTTTGATGTTAAAACTTTAAACCTTATGAAATAAAAGTTACTTTGTAGACTAGAAACATCTCGTATGGATCAATTCCTCCATGCTCGCATTTGTATTCCAAACTGAGCTTTGTTCTACTTCCCTCTTTATCTCCATGCAAGTTGAATATAGGTATGTTGCTTCTCTCCCAAACTGTGTGATACCGTTCACTCTCTTATGTTTCAACCTTGGATCTATGCTACTGCGGTCCACACCTAAGTACATCTCTATTTGTTCAAATGGCTTTGCAATCTGTTCTGCTGATTCTCATTGTAAATCTCAGTCACCTAGTTTGCTTGACACTGACAACTATGTTGAATGTGTGCTGGCGTGTCTAATACGCCATGCTAGTCATGCCCTATGCTCTCTGGTTGCATAGTGTTAGTGTCAACTTGGCAGTTAATCACTTGTGCCCTGGTTGCCTTTACCTATTTTAATCAAATGATTAAACAGCATTCAGTCAGCTCTAGGTAGTTGGGAGGGTTGAATGTTTGTGCCTTTTGACAGAGTCATTTATCAGAGGTGCATGCTCAGTCCCAGTTCTGTCAGTGACTAGTCATCACAGCACAGCACAGCACACAGACTGGCTGATTGAGGTGGGGAGTTTACATTTTGATTTAGTGTAAGCCGAGCAGAGAGCTTGGCTCAGCCTGCTGAACCCAAGAAATAAAGCGAGGCCACCTTTTGCCCACAGGATGGTTATGATAGCCAACTGTGGCCTACATTGTGGTAGTGCCAGTCTCATTGGATGCCTCTGCTGATATGACTGCAGTCAACATAGTTAGCAACAGAGGAACAAGAATTGTTGTTGATACCAACACTTTCAAACTTACCAAGTTATGGTTCTGTGCTGACAAAGGTAACTCCCTCACTTGAGTGAGGAGCAAGAAACGTTGGATAGAAAGTGGATTAATGTGTCTTCTGCTTCTTCCACCACACTTACTGAAGGCTGCCTCAGTAGTAGCATTCACTCAGTGCGGGGTATTCAGGGGTGTCAATATAGGAGAAGGTTTGGAAATGACCTTTATAGCTGAGTAATGTGACAAACACAGTCAAGTGGAAGAGAAAGAAAATATTTTTCATCTAAGAAGAATGATTTGTGTTGACAAGGGTGTATAGCTGTGTGTATGTGAAAGTAGATGTGTGTGTGAGAGAAGATGATTTGGATTGACATCGCACTGTTGTTACAGTATACCGTAAGGAAATTGCTGAAAATGTTTTTGCTGGAAAAGCGCAGCAGGTCAGGCAGCATCCAAGAAGCAAGAGAATTAACATTTCGGGCATGAGCCCTTCTTGAGGAAATTCACAGGATTGCCATCCGGTGAGTGAGAGGACAACAAAGGCTTGGTCAAGCAAGTTGATTTTTAAAAATGTCTCCAAGGAGAGAGATGAAGAGATTTAAAGGGAGAATTTCAGAGATTAGGCAGCTAAAAAACAAAGCAAACAATATTGTAATAAAAGAAAGTGAAAACAATTGGTGTTAACGGGGGCTGTAAGCTATTCTGAAAATGTAATTTTTTGCATATTACCTGTCTGGCTGGCAGTTATTAGAACAATTCACAAGAATACCAACATCAAGGGAAAACAATCTGTACTATGCATAAGAGAGGGATTCTGATTGATTGGCAAAAGCTAGTTGGTAGAGATGATGCTGTGCACCAGTTAATGAAGGCTGACAGTTAACTGCCAAGCTTTGATTAAATTTTAATCAGGTTAGCATTTATTTGTCAAATTATTAGCCTTAAAAAATGAACCATAGAAAGGCTAAAACCTATTTTGATTGAGATGCAGCACAGGCACATGTTACTTCTGCTTACAAAGAACAGGACCCTGTATATTAAAGCATATAATTTTTTGGTCACACTAATGAACCAGGCTGAGAGTCTGACAGTCAATACTAAATTGGTTGCTTGTGTAATTCTTCACCCAGGGTTAATTAATGACCACATGTTGAAGGCTCCCCAGGAATCACAGCATTCATTATGTGAGCGAACATTACATTCAATTTTAGGAAAAGAAGAATCAGGTCCAAGACTGGTTTTTAAAATTTAAATCCGGGTAATTGAGAGGGCATGATAGCAGAGCCACCTGAAAAAGAACTGGTAAAATAGGGAAAGGAGCAGGTCAATATACACAGCGGCCAATATTTATTTCAGATTGTGCTTAATAGTTACATTCCAAACAGATTAATTCAAAGGAAGAGCCCATCCTCTGTGGTTAAATAAAAATAGCTTAAAGATATTACCAAACTTAATAAGAAAAAATATAATTGTGCCAAAGTGTGTGGCCAACTGCACAGGATGTAAATGAAAAATAAACTCTCCAGTTACAAAATGGTCCAGAACTCCAACAGCAAAGAAGATGTTTATAAAAACCACATCCCTTTCGCAACAGTGTGTTGTGTTCTGTGAATTAAATCCCCAGCAGTACAAACAGCTGGTGTCAAAGTGTAAGTATGTAAATGTGGAGCTTGGGTATTAATTGAGTGACCAGAGTAGGGTGCCAGGTGAGTGGGGTGCCAGGTGAGTGGGGTGCCAGGTTAGGGTAGAGCAAGAGAACCCCTAAGCAAATGGGCAGGGTAGCATTGTGGCTCAGTGGTTAGCTCAGGTGCTGCCTCACAAGGGACCTGGATTCAACTCCACTCTTGGGCAACTGTCTGTGTGAAATTTGCACATTCTCCCTGTTTTTGCGTTAGTTTCCTTCAGATGCTCTGGTTTCCTCTCACTGTCACAAAGATGTGCAGGTTGGTGGATTGGCTGTGCTAAATTGCTCATAGTACGCATAGATGTATAGGCTAGGTCTGTTAACTGTCATAAATGTGGGAATGGGGATAAGGTGAGGTACTCTTCAGAGGGTCAGTGCTGACTCAATGGACTGAATGGCCTCTATCTGCACTATAGGGATTTTATGATTCTGATTAAGATAGGTCAGTCCAGTGGCATGTGTGTCACGTCTGACAGGTGGAACGGGGCCAGGCTGTATCAGAGTTGGATAGTTCAGGATCAGGGCAGCCAGGCGTTTGGGGGAAACAGTAAGACTGTCCGGGGTAATGGTGCGGAATTGGAGAGGCTTTGCTTCTGGATGATTACTGAGCATTGTGGGTAGAAAGTTGCTCATCAAACCTGGTTGACCGTATTTCATTGAATAATGCCAAAGACTTTTCAGTTTTAATGTTTAAAGAATCCACAAATTCTCTTGGTATCTAAAATGAATTTTCAGCATCTTACATGTTGCTGTATTCTGAAATCTGGAACAAGAAATTGAACTGGACTAGCTATATAACTACAATGGCTACAAGAGCAGGTTAGAGGTCTGGAATACAGCAGCAGGCAACTCATCTCCTGACTCCCTAAAGCCTGTCCACAATCGACAAGGCACAAGTCAGGAGTGTGATGGAATATTCCCCAGTTACCTGGATGGGTGCAGCTCTGACAACATTCAAGAAGCTTGACACCACCCAGGATAAAGTAGTCAGTTTAACTGCCACCACACCCATAAACAAGCACTCCCTCCACCACTGACACTCAATAACAGCAGCGTATACTATCTACAAGATGCACTACAGACATTCACCAAAGATCCTCAGACAGCACCTTCCAAACTCACAACCACTTCCATCTAGAAGGACAAGGGCAGTAGCTACACAGTAACACCACCAGTTGTAAGTTCTCCTCCAAGCCATACACCATCTTAATTTGGAAATATATCACCCCTCCCTCAGTTTCACTGTGTCAAAATCCTGCAATTCTCTTCCTCAGGGCATTGTGGGTCTACAGCACATGGACTGTAGCAGAAAGAAGATCATCAACACCTTCTCAAGGGCAACTAGGGACAAGCGATAAATGCTGTCCCAGCCAGTGATGCCTCCACGACATGAATCAATGAAAAGACAATCTTCAGAAGACCAATTGTCTGTTCAAAGATGCCCCAGTGGATTCATGTGCAGTGTTGGAGCAATGTATGACCAACTCTGATGGTTTCATACTGGGGTATTAGCCACGTCTCCTGGAGCCTCACTGCTGATGTTTCCTGCTGGGAAACCTTGCACACATTTGGCCATCCTCTCCTGTATGACATTTGCTTCCCCTTAGACATATTGTGCACAGACCTCAGCAATCGATGGAGGAAGGAAAAGAAAGGGTTAGGAGGAACATTGTTTGTCACCTCAAGCTTGGCCTGGATAGGATGGGTGGGGGAGGGTTTGGTTAGCAAACTACCATGGAACCTGGGAATGGTACAGAGTGGAAACCTAGTGATAGTTTCCTCAATAGTGGCTTCCCGGTTGCAGGAATCCCTACCTCTGGTCACAAATGGGCCAGAGATTGAGGGAATGAAGTCCTTTCCTGTTCCGGAATTGGGCTGGGCACTGCCAGGAATGAGTTAACATCTTCTAAGTCGAACAGCTCAGGCACCTCGGCTGCTTGGGTCTGCAGTGAACTGGAAGAAAAGAATGGTGTTGCTTTGCTTTATAAGGTGAATGTATGAATATATTCATTCCTTGCTGACTGGGTTTGACAGGAGCCAGCGATACTGTGATCTGCAGCCCCACAGACTTAGGGCTACCTCCTAAGCTGCAAGATTGCAGGTCGGCCTGGAGGAGGCGATAGATACAGAATAAAGCTTTCTTGTCCACGCGAAGACACCTTGCAGGAAATTGTAATGCCTTTGGTAAACCCTCTTCTGGTGATCTGGCCAATGGCACTGAAGACCAAGATCTTGTCTTCATGTGCAACAAGTTAATCCACAACTACAGCCTCCCCCCGCTACCCCACCAACCCAGCACCCCACCATTCCGAGCCTCAGGTATCTGGTTCTGTTAACACCAGGTATTCCTTCTTCTTCCTTTCATCCATTTTCTTGACCTCAGCATCACAGTTAGGGTTACGTTGATCAAACATCTGGCATTGACTTAATGATCTATGAAAAAATATGCCGAATGAGATGTTGGGTTTCTATTCTCCTTCATTCTGCAGTGCAAGAATGTAAAACCATTAATTCAGTGCAATGGTATTTTCCAATTTCTCTTTGGATTCCCTCTGTTGGGAATGTTTGTGCTGTTCAGGAACATGTGAAACAGTGCTTTGGTCCCTCCCATTTGCATTGCACATTTTCTTCTTTAGCGAGCCAACTTTGAATAGAGATGGTGGTTGTAAATTTTTCTTTTGATTCATTCATCTTTTACCCTCCCACCTTTGCTCTTCTCTTTCCTTCTCATCACTGTAGATGGTTTTCCCCTTTCATTGAGCCTTCCCTCTGCCCATCTTCAATCAGCTCCAGTGACTAAGGCCCTTTCACTATCTCTCTTGATATTCCTGCCCTTCCTCAGTCCGACACACCTTCCCCACCCCAGCCAGGAACCTTACTCACCTCCATATTCAATGTATTTGCTTATTCTCCCTTATTATTGCCTAGCATTCCACACTGTGAATATACCCACTCCCACTCTTCCTTGCTCCTTACATTATGACTCGGCTCTCCGCATCCCAGTTTTTTCCATCCATTCATCAGGAACATTCCGGTGTCTCTGGTAACTACATTTCACTCTCCACCAAACCCACTGTTTCAAATTGAATAGATTCCCCACAGTGTAGAAACAGACCCTTCGGCCCAACAAGTTCACTCTGACCTTCCGAAGAGTAACCCACCCAGACCCATTTCCCTCTGATGAATGCACCCAACACTATGGACAATTTAGCATGGCCAATTAACCTGACCTGCATATCTTTGGACTGTGGGGGGAAACTGGAGCACCTCCACACAGACAGTGAGCCGAGGCTGGAATCGAACCCAGTTCGCTGGCGCTCTGAAACAGAAGTGCTAACCACTGAGCCACCATGCTTTTGAGTTGAGCCCTGATCACCTGCACAGGTCAGGTTTGCTGGTATTGAGCCAGCGTTCTTGCCTCATCTGGGTAAGCTTGTTGACCTGGTAAGGCTTCAGCCCCTTACGTTGTATGTAAGAGCGTAAGAGCTGCAAGCGAGACCACATACGTCCTGAGCCATCTCATGAGCTGGTTAACCCGGTGGTGCTTCACCTGCTGTAAGACTTTAAAAATGACAGTCAAGACTGCATCAGGCTGAGACTTTGCATGAACTGTCCAACCTGGTCATGCTTCATACCTTACACTGTAAGCATTTGCCCAAAGGAATGGTCTGCTTTCGAAGGAGTTAGGCTGGTAAAGAAGATTGTGCTCACCGGGGATTGGAGGAAGAAGTCTACTCTGTCACATGCAAGTCCCATATATATGTGGTCCGATTTATGATCGCTGGTTTCCTGTTTCTGCCTCACAAGATTGCGCCTGTGAATGGAATTCCAGCATTAATGTGGCATGAATAACTATCCGTGGCACAGTTAATGAGTGCAAAGCAGACCAGGAGAGTCTGAACAGGTCGTAGGGCTTCAAACCAGTCTCATTCCTGATGAAGGGCTCTGTGCCGAAATGTCGATTCTCCTGCTTCTTGGGTGCTGCCTGACTTGCTGTGCTTATCCAGCACCACGTTCTCGACTCTGATCCCCAGCAACTGCAGTCCTCACTTTCTCCTCCTTAAAACCAAAATGTCGACCCTTCACTGATAAACTGAATCTTTGCCCTCCTGCCCAATTAAACTCCCCTGCTCACCTTGTATAAACTCCAAAAACATTCCACCCATTATGTCCAATTGGACAAAGGGTTTGACAAAGGGTCAGTTAGACTCGAAACGTCAGCTCTTTTCTCTCCTTACAGATGTTGCCAGACGTGCTGAGATTTTCTAGCATTTTCTCTTTTGATGTCTAATTGGACGCTGGAAAACGAGTTGGCCTGTCTGCATTGGCCTACACAAGCCACAAGGGGGTGATGTTGAGTGGCCAGCGGACACCATCAGCTTTGGGACCCACTTCTTGATGACAGAAATGCTTCAGAAGTGCTAAATCTCTGGCCTTGTTCTGATGGACCATGGTTAACAGGTCTCCCATAGCTGCTGCTTTAAAGGAAAGGGCACGTAAACAAATTATTTATTTGTCTGCCTGTGCACAGCAAAATGGCTGTCATATTTTCCTGCACCCCAGTCATTGGCTTTCCGGGTACAGTATAGTACAGAAGTATGGTTGTAACCCTTTCATCACAACCAAGTTATGAACATGCAAACCTCAAAACTTTCTCACGTCACTGTGGCTTTTCCGTATCAGAGTGCTGAGAAATCACTTTTATTGCCACAAAGATCCCTTGGGAACTGAATATCAAAAAGTGAGAAAATTGCCACAGAACATGAGATAAATCTGCTTTAAAGGACTGAAATTTAAGCCTGGATAAATTAATGCAGATATGCACAGTCTGGTAAGAGATGGGGGGAAGTGGAAATTGATATTGTAGTGAAAATACTGATCATACCACTCACTGCTATAACTTTTCCTTTTTTCTTTATGGACAGCTGTAGAAAAGAGACTGGGCTTTACCAGTTTTTGGGATCAATTGCATTAACAGTGCAGGTCAGCAAGGCCGAGAGATAATGTTAAGCTTCATATAGCCTGTTCTGCGTCATATTTAATGGAAATCAAATGGAACAGTCTGCAGGCAATAACCTGACCTGGGGCATGTAAAATAGTTGGGAGTAGTTTTTCATGCTAAATTCATTATTATTCATTTATCCCATTTCATTGTACCACCCGCCCACATCCCTTTATCTGTATTTTATCTTGCACCCACATAATCCAATATCACCCACCCAAACCTCATTTATTGCTCTCAGCTAAATTCTGATGCATCACACATCTACTTATCAATCATTATCCCATTCTCTGCCATATTTCACACCATGCACTAACTCAGCGACCTTCCCAATTATCACACTTTCCTGGTTCACTGGCTGAAAATGTGCCACCTACCCATGACAATCTCCCCTTCCAGTGCAGTCCCAGTGGTGGCCATCATGACTGGTGGTGCTGTTGAGGCCGTGGCTTGCTCTGCCTTCAGTTGACAGTGACCCCTGGTGGCTTGGCAGTGTCTTTCATAGCCGCATTGGTGGCCATGACAAGTTGGAGCTGCAGACTGCCAAACTGGGGTCTTCCTCCCCTCCAGCTCCAACCCCTCCTTTGGGCCTGCAGTTAATGAGGTACTTGTTATTGAGCAAGAGGGTGCAGATCAGATCCCCCCCATCCAATCCCTTCATTAATGTCTAATTATAGGTACAGCTTTGATTTGACTGCCGCAATAGGCTACTGAATTTTATTTTGCAGAACAGTCCATTTTTCTTATCTTAATGCATTCCTATCGTATCCTCTGCACTGATCAGGGCCATCTAATATGCTTGCTGGAATTTAATTTTAACTGAAACGTTCAACTAAAATAAAGCATCACAAGTATTTTGATTTCTTCCTGGCAGAGCTGAACCCATCAGGTAAACTATTTGTGAAAGAAAAGGGTCAGAGCCATTAGCCAGGACCTACAGTGGGAGAGCAATTGTTCTATTATCTTCCTTCATTTAATGCTGTCTTTGTTCCTAATGTTGAAATGATTGTAAGCTCTTCCGGGCTAGTGTAAGCAGAGTATTCCACTTTTCAATGGTTTCAAACAAAAAGGATGTTTATTTATTTAGCTATTCTTTTATTCATTGATGTCTGGCTTGGCCAGCATTTGTTACCCATCTGAATTGTTCAGAAGGCTGTCGAACTAGAGTCACATGTAGGCCATATCAGCTAAGGAGAGAAGATTTCCTTCCCTAAAGGACATTAGTGAACAGATGGGTTTTACAACTATCAATTGGCCATCGCTAGAATTTTTGGAATTTAATGTTCATCATATGCCATGATAGGACTTCAAACCCACATCCCACAGCATTAGTTTAGGTTTTGGTTTACTGGTCCACAGACAATACCACCAATACCTTCATTGTATTAAAATATGAAGTACTAAGGAATACAGCGATAGACAGCTTAGGATAAACTCACTTGAAGTCCTCAGCTATCTCTGTGGTTCTGTTCTACATCACCTTTAAAAGCCTCTCCGTCTTTGCTTCTTCCCACTACAAATGTCCTCACATTGTTGTTTCATGTAATGCTTCTGAAAGGGTTAATATTGAGCTCCATCAGGTCTGTTGATAGCACATAATCCTCGGGCAGAGAAGAAGCAATTCATCACCAGATCCTATTGGAAACAGATGTGATGTCCTTGGCTCCTGGTGGTCTTTGTAAGTATGCCTAACTATTCAATGTGTCTTGTATTTATTGCAATTTGGGGAGGCGATGGCATAGGAGCATTGTCAGTGGGCTAGTAACACAGTGCCTCAGGTTAATGTTCTAGGGATATGTGAGTAAATCCCATGACAGCGCATGATAAAATTTGAACTCAAGTAAAGACCTAGCCTGATGGTGAGCTTATGTTAATTGCCATAAATAAAAACCCATCTGCTTCACTAATGTGCTTCAGCAAAACAACTCTGCTAGCACTCATGTGATCCATAGCAAAGCGTTTGACGCTTAACTGCCTTCTGAAATGGCATAGCAAGCCCCTATGACAAGGAATGAAACAATGTGGACCAAAACCTATGAACAATCTGCAAACAGTGTTGAGGAATGCTCTCCAATTTCCTGGATGAGAGCAGCTTCAACAACACTCTACACCATCCAGCAACCTATTTGGTTGGCCTCCCAGCCATTAACTTAAACACTCGACCCTGTCCACCATTGACCACCACAGTATCACGTTTTCTATCTGCAGGGACTCACCAGTCAGCTCACCTTTCTTCGTAGGAGCTGTCCCATTGGTGCCAACTGTCCAGTGCTCTTTATCCAGTGCCTGATGTTGCTCATTTCAGTTTAAGAAGGAACCCATATTATTTGGAAAGCTATTGTTGACTTAATCCACCACTCTTCTTGGCTGACCATAAGAAACAACTCCCTGGAATGATTGTGTCTTATCTCTGAGTGATTGTCGCTCCACTTCTGATTCTCTTCTTAAAAATGAAAATGTCAATGAAAATACCTTCTCATTGCTTACTCTTACAAAATCAAAAATATTTTGAACAGCACTATCCGGTGTCATGATTTCAGACAGAACAGAAGAGGCCCTTCAGCCATTTAGATCTGAACCACCTGTACCCACTACTGCTTACACGAGTCCAACTTTCCCATATTTTCCTAGTATATTTTAAAGGCTGTGAGGGTTACAGCCTCAACTACACCCCTCCACCCCCATCTCCACTCCGGCCAGTCAGCTCTAGACCCCTAGCACACCTTAACTGTTTCTATTTTTTGGGAAACAATCTCAACTCTTCCAATACCTCCACATCATTCAAGTTGTTCACCTCTAGTACATTCTCTTAAATCTTCTCTGTACTCCTCTCGAAGTCTTCAATATCTTTCCTATAGTCAGGAAGGTTAATCAGTCCAAATCCTGACTTAGGTTGTGATCTGGTGATCATGGTGAAGACGTCTGCTTGGGTTGATTTTGGCTAAAGATAGGATTAAAGATGACCTCTGATGTCTAAAGGTGTATTTTCTTTTTCTATGTTTGATTACATGCACCTGTTTACTACTCGTGCTCGATTACTTCAGCCTGAGTGTGAACTCAGAGAAAAGTAATCACATTGTAGAAAGAGCTGGTGAAGCATAGAATGGAAATTACAAAGCACTGTAGATAAAAGCTATTGCATACAGAGAGACTAGTGCCACTTCTGCTTAGATCTGAGATTTAAAATATACAATACCCATGAGGTCTGATCATTCCTCTTGCCATTTCTTCTGTCCTATCTATCACAGCCCTTCCCTTTATTCATTGTTACACCTGCCCCCATCCCTGTCTCAACACAAGCTTAAAATGTTTTGCACTTCGTACCTTTTGCCAGTTCTGATGAACAGTCATTATTAATTCTCTCTTTTCAAAGACACATGCTCCTTTACTATTTTCTGTTCTATGAAGAACACTCGCAACTTCATGTGTCTCCTCGTATAAGTGAAATATCACAGATCTGGTACCAGTGCATCTCCTGTGGACACTCCCTAAGGTTTTGCATTAAAACCTTAACAATAATAATCTCTTTGTTTAAGAGTCCAGAAACACTCTTGAGTGTTGAAACAGCTGAGACCCAGGAATAAAAAAAAAACTGCTTGATTGAAAGATCCGCTCTGATCTCTTCTGTGAATTGCACAGTATTAATTCCCATAAGATTATGAGGTCTTGGGTGCTTGCAATCTCTGCTGTTGGTACTTTCAATGGTATGGATGATTAACACTTTTATTGGTGTGTAGTAAACATTTTCTCTTTCTAAAGAAAGTGTAAAGTAACAAATGGATGACTACTTTTTAATCCAAAGCTATTCATTAACTTGCATCATTAAAGAGTTAATTGTTCCCACACAGTATAATGAGGTGAACGAGGGTGGTTGGGCCATAAATTAAAATGAGGGACCATGGGATAGCGGATGTGAGGGACATGACCAAGCATGGAGATTTGAGCATGAGGAGGACTTTTTAAACTTCTCCTCCAAAAGCTTCTCCCATGCAGACTGTATTTCATGGCACCTCTGAGGTGCTGAGAACCACAATTTTTTATAAAGCTGGCTCATCTCCACATAAATATGCCAATCCCTGTAACAGAAGTCACCAGGTTGGGCATGCCAGGGTGTGGATTTGCAAACAAAACCTTAAATGGAGCTCCTGAATATCAGAAATCCCAGGAAGTGGTGTTGATAGTCTCAGGATTGGGACCTGTTCGCCAGTTTGAAGTGGCTCTCTGGTAAAGACAACTCAATGAAAATTCAGATTGATATTCCAGCTAGGGTAGCAGTAGTGTTTTGTAAAGAATTAATATTATGTCCTCGTCACTGTGCCTCTTGTGTCTATTTCTAAAGCCCAGGAACCCAGATGCTTATTCAAAAGACCTATCCACCTGTCTTGCCATGTTTGGAGATTTATGTATGCAAATCCCCGGCCTCTCTCTATTCCTGCAACCTATTTAAAATTGTACCACTTTTTGTATATCTCACTTCATTTTTTCTTACCAAGAATGCATCCCCTCACTTCTTCTCAGCTTTAAATTTCATCTGCCATAAAGCTGTCTATATTATCAGTCTGTTTAAATCCTGCTTTAAATTGCTACTATCCTCCTCGTTGTTTACTACATTTTCAGGTTCTAATATTCTACTGACTGCGGTGCATTTTTAATATGCTTACCCTGTCATTTGTCAATGTAGGTGATTTGCTTTGCTCTTAGCAGAATTTGTGTTTAAAAGAATCCCAAAAAGTTACAGACAATAAAATTACCAATGATATATGTACAACTATTTCTGTATTTCAACACAATAGCAGGATTTAATCAGGGTTGGCACTTTTGAAAAAAAAACATGTATTGTTTACAAATAGTAATGTCTCTTGGAGATTGTGTCATTGTACCTGCTAATGATTCCCTATGGCTGCACAAAATACAATACATTCATATTAGCAGAATATGTACATGAGATTTAAATACAAATCCTTGTCTTATAGTGTAGGTGGCCTGAAATCCTGCTTTATATTCCTTTGGCGTGCAGTAGGAAATGTGGAAAACAGCAGCTTTCAACATTTTATTCGGATCTTCCTGGTACTAATTGGTTTGATTGTTCTAATCAGCGTGAACTGTTCTATTATAGTGAGTTTATTCAATGAGTAAAATGAGGGAGCGCAGTAATTATGGCAAAGGAAGTGATACCACCCACAGAAAAACAAATAGCATTTACTTCAATTTACTAAGCTCCATTACACAGAGTACTAGTGTCCCTTAGTCACTGAGCTCCACCACACAGGATGTTGGAGATAATTTTCAGTGGTTCATTAGGATGTGGGCATCACTGACTGGACCATCATTTATTGCCCATGTTTAATTGGCCTGCAAAAGGTGGTGGTGAGCTGCCTTCTTGAACTGTTGCAGTCTATGGGATATATGGAGACCCACAGTGCTGTTAGGAAAGACATTCCAGGATAACGAATCAGTGACACTGGGGGAACATTGATCATTTTCAATTTATGATACTGTCTGGCTGAGAAGGAACTACAGGTGCTGGAGCCCCCATGTACCTGTTGCCCTTGTCCTTCTAGATGGTAGATTGTGGATCGGAAGGCTTTGTCCAAAGAGACTGGGTGAGTCATAGCAGAGCATCTTGTAAATCATAAAACTGCCACTGTGTGTCGCTGATAAAGAGAATGAATGATGGTTTGGGTGCCAGTTGGGTGGACGGTTTTGTTCTGGTTGTTGTCAAGTTTCTTGAGTGTTGTTGAAGCTGCATTTATCCTGGTAAGTGGGGAGAATCTCATCAAACTCCGAACTTGTGTCTTGAACATGGTGGATAGACTCACTACTCACCACAGAATTCCAAGCCTCTGACCTGTTTTTCTAATAGGTGTTTTTATGGCTGGCCCATTCAGTTTTTGATCAATGGTAAATTCTAGGATGTTGTTAATAGCCAAATCAATGATGGTAATGAATTTCACAATTAAGGTCTGATGCTTTGAATCTCTTTTGTTGGAGTTATTATTGGCTTAAACTTTGGTGTCATAAACATTCCTTTTCTGTTTTCAGCTTGACCACAAATATTGTCCAAGTCTTGCTGTAAATGGGCACAAGCAGCTTCAGTAACTAAGGGATGGCTCATGATACTGAATATTATGCTATTGTCAGCAAACATCCCCTTTTCTGATCATGTGATGGAGCAAATGTAATTGTTGAAGTATAAGAATGTGTCCAGGCCTTGGATACTATTCTGAAGCACTCCTGGGACCGAGATGATTAAACTTCAATGACCACAGCAATGTTCCTTTTGTGCTAGATGTAACCACAACCAAAAGAGATTGTTCACCCCTGATTATCATTGACTTAGCTGAAGAGTTGTGAGAGGAGACTGGGGCAGGGTGGGGGGGGGGGGGGGGGAGTGGGGGGGTAGTTATGAGGAAACAGTGACAGGGAGAACAGTGTGATTGGGACAACAGAAGTTTTTTTATCATTCATTCACTGGTTGAGGGTGTGGCTGGCTAGGTCAGCATTCACTGCCTATCTCTTATTGCCCAGAGGGCAGTTGAGAGTCAACCACATTGCTGTGGGTCTGGAGTCACATGTAGGTCAGACCAGGAAAGCATGCCAGTTTCCTTTCCTAATGGGTATTAGTGAACCAGAGAGGCTTTTCTGACAATTGACAATGGATTCATGGTCATCAATCGACTCTTAATTGAGATTACTACAAAATTCAAATTCCACCATCTGCTGAGGCAGGATTCCAACCCCGTTCCTGAGAATAATATCTGAGACTCTGGGTTAACAGTCCAGCAATAATATCATTAGGACATCACCTTCCCTCAAGAGTGAGAGGAGAGCGTTGTGAGAGTACAATAGGTGGTGGGTGGGGGTGGTGGTGGTAGGGAGAGTGTGGAGGAAGGAAGGAGAGGGCAGTGAGGGGGAAGCAGAGTGTGCGGGGTTGAGGAGTATGAGGGAGAGAGGAGAGTGAGGGCAAGTTTGAGAGATGGAGTCAATGTTGGAGCTTTGTAACTCAGTCATTATTAGCACATATCCACCAATCTGCACATGGTTTAAGCCAACAGAGATGATCCATGGCTGTCTCATCATTGTCCCCTCTCTCCTCAACACAATTCCACCCCAGAGGAAGGGGAGCCCGTAACCTCAGTTACTTGCCTTGCGACCCCTGGACTGGAGGTCATGACCCTTGATTTGGAACCAGTTGGGTTCTGCTGTGGTGAAGTCAACAACCCCACGACAGTGTGTCCTTACATGTAGACAACAAGAAGCTGAAGATTTTGTTGCTAGCATCGCTCCCCACGATGAACAAATATTCCCAAGAAACATATTTAAAATAATGTCTCACTGATGTTGATCCATTACATACTCCATTAAAAATACAACTCTTTACTATCTATGTTGGCATGAACATGGTGCTCAGACAATGTCAGAAGTTTCTGCCTAAGTACCACTTTTACTCAAAGGTTATTCTGTTGCTTGGCTATAAATCAACATAATCTGTATTCAATAAGGAAGGAAGGTGCAGCTGAATGAGACTCAAAGCTCCTTGACTTTTTGTTTAACTCAATTTCTTCAGATTAATATAGATGAGTTCTCTTAATTACATTCCTGCTCATTGACAAAAGTAATTTGCACTTAACTGCGCAGCAACAAGGGCACTTATGATTGTTCTTTGTTAATTCCAGAGCTCCACTAAGTGCTGAAGGCGTAGATATTTTTAATCAACCTGTTCAGACATGGCATGGCACATCTCTGGAGCAGGTGGGAATTGAACCCAGATTTCCCGAGTCTGAGATACAAACATTGGTATCACAAATGAATAAAAGATCCCATAGGACACAATGATAATAACATGGTAGAATTTAGCATTCAGTTTGAGAATGAAGAACTTGGGTCAAATAAGGGTAATTACAAAGGAAGGAAGGCAGAGCTGGTTGGAGTGGACTGGGAAAGGGGTTTAGCATCAGAGATAGTTGAGAAACAATAGTAGACATTTAAGGAAATAGTTCATGGCTCGCAGCACAGATATATTCCTGTGAGGAAGAAGGATTCTAAGAAGGAGACAAGCAAAACATTGTTAACCAGAGAAGTTAAAGATATCATCAAATTAAAAGAAAATAATCATATAATATGGCAAAGATTTGTGGTAAGCCAGAGAATTGGGAAAGTTGAAAAATACAGCAAAAGATAATTAAACTTTGAGGGTCAACTTGCAAGTAATGCCAAAACCATCAGCAAGAGCTTCTTTAAATATTTATAAAAGGAGGAGATACAAGGCCCATAATTGAATAGGAATTGTATAGACCTAACAATGGGTTACTTAAACTTTATTGCTAGTCTGTGTCAAGCCAATTTGTTTCTGTTAATGCTGCCAGTTGACCCTCTGTCACTGACGAGGACACTGTTTAGGAGCATGTACAGGAAGTGCTTTCCCTAGCATTGTGGTAGAAATGAATATAGTTATTAGTTGTTTCAAAATCAACAGCTTCACTCCTATTAATATCATGTAGCTACCTGATTGCCAGAGGCCAATGAGGTGGAACCTGCTCTATTTGATCTATGTAGCAATTCCCAAGAGAAGAGAGAGGAAGTCTACACCTGAATGGATGGTCTTCACCTGAACCTGAGGGGCACCAGTATCCTTGGGGGGAGATTTGCAAGTGCTCTTGGGGGAGGTTTAAACTAAATCTGCAGGGGCATGGGAACCTAGACTGTAGCTTTAGGGTGCAGGACCTGGAGTGTAGGGAGGTTAGGAACATGGCATCAAACTCAAAGGAGGGTGCCTGTAAACAGGAAAGTGTCTTGAAGTGTGTATACTTCAATGCAAGAAGTATACGAAATAAGGTAGGTGAACTTGCAGCGTGGGTTGGTACCTGGGACTTCGATGTTGTGGCTATTACGGAGACATGGCTAGAACAGGGACAGGATTGGCTGGTGCAGGTTCCAGGATTTAAATGTTTGAGTGGGGAGGGGGGGGGGGGTAAAAGAGGGGGAGGTGTGGCATTGCTTGTCAAAGATAGTATTACAGCGGTGGAAAGGACGATGGATGAGGACTTGCCATCCGAGGTAGTTTGGGCTGAGGTTAGGAATAGGAAAGGAGAAGTCACCGTGCTGGGAATTTTCTATTGGTCTCCGAATAATCCCAGAGGAAAGGATAGCAAACATGGCTCTCGATAGGAGTGAGACAGGCTGGGTAGTTGTCATGGGGGACCTCACCTATCCAAATATTGACTTGGATCATTACAGTACGAGTAATATAGATGGGTCAGTTTTTGTCCAGTGCGTGCAGGAGGGATTCCTGACACAGTATGTAGACAGGCCTACAA